>NC_039249.1:18558084-18861161 GCF_003368295.1 Carassius auratus
TCTCTTTATTTGGATGACCTTTCCACACATTTTCAAAATGATCAAAAATGTTAAGACATTAAACATAATTGGGTTTAACAATAGACCTTTTTCTACCAATTGTGCACAAAATGCAGGATCTGTAGAAATATGTTTCTTTGTACAAAGGTGAGGAATTGCAGTCATAAATAAAGTGGAAGGAAAGCATCACAGAATGCTCACAGACCAGGTTCCTGTAACTAAAACAGAGAAGACAGACTTGACAGGCCCCAGTGATGAATTAGTGATAGGGGAACAGATCACAATGACTTTGGCTCTAATTGCTTTAGCCGGAATTAAATTTTCTTCAGGAAATTAAATTGAGCCTTAGATCACCTTAAAGTAATAATCTAAAAGGGATTCATTAATGTGACTAAAATTATGCAAATGAAGAAAGTCACAGAAGAGCATTGACAGAAATCAGGGGAAAATATTCTGTCAGTTCAGTCAATAACTGTATGCCGCATGCACTGCCTACGGTTTCATCTAGGTACTTTGGGACAAAATATTCCCATCCTATTAACAGAGGCAATAAAAAGATATTTCTGGCACTAGAACAGACTAGACCCATATTGGCATACGCCAATTCTCCTTCCTGCTGTTCAAATGAAAGGGTGCACTTTGTTTTTGATCCAGTCGTTTCATCTTCAGATTCCCCTGTCCTTCACCTCCATTCCTTTATGTCTCTGACTCACTTTCTCTTTGTTGGCAGAAATATTCTGTTTACTACAGAGTTGCACCTAGGCCACAGAACAGTCTGCAGCCTTTTAACAGTGGGGTAACCATGGATACTCGTTATTATGACCCCTACTGACCATGACAGAGGACCCCGAAGTAAGTGATTTCTTAATTTTAGCAAAAAGTACAGGATTTGCCCTCACAAATGAACAGATGTATGAATAAGCTGGACTTCGGGGGACTCAGGTCAAACGTGTTGAAGGTGAAGTTTCTTTTTCTTCCATTCCACTTTACATTCATGACATATTAATCATTGATAAGACTTTCCACAGGAGCTCAATTTTGAGTAGGTGTGCAGGTCTCCAGAGAACAAAGCATCAGTATGACAAATAGATTTCCACTTGATCCTAATACAATGTAAGCCATTATATCAGAAGGCAAAGGGTGCTTTATCTTGACTATATAAATCAATCTGGAACAGTAATAATTACACATACCTTGAGGAAATCACTGTACCTTATATCGGAGTAATTCTGAAATACTTGATAGATCATTCATTACACGAAGTGACAGGCCATGATTGCCTTGATAGATTGATTAATAACATTCATCCTCAGCTTCAGCGTTTTGCCAGAGTGCAAGCGTGAAATACAAAGAGAAGCACGCAAGGCTGATGAAAGACAAAATGGGTGTCAGAAAATTGAATCTCACCTTTGCGTTCAATGACTAATAAATTGTATGACTGCGTAAGTGCTGCACTGGCACGAGACAATATCACACCCTAGTGGATACAACGCGCAATTGCAATTTCTGTAATTTTAATAAAAAATAAACTACAGGTGCATCACAATAAATTAGAATGTCGTGGAAAATTTCATTTATTTCATTAATTTAACTCAAATTGTGTAAATCGGGTATTAAATAAATTCAATGCACACAGAATGAAGTAGTTTAATTGTGATGATTTTGGCTTACATTTAACAAAAACCCACCAATTCACAATCTCAACAAATTAGAATATGGTGACATGCCAATCAGCTAATCAACTCACAACACCTTAGCCTTCAAAATAGTCTCTCAGTTTGGTTCACTAGGCTACGCAATCATGGGGAAGTCTGCGATCTGACAGTTGTCCAGAAGATAATCATTGACTGCCTTCACAAGGAGGGTAAGCCACAAACATTCATTGACAAAGAAGCTGGCGGTTCACAGAGTGCTGTATCCAAGCATATTAACAGAAAGTTGAGTGGAAGGAAAAAGTGTGGAAGAAAAAGATGCACAACCAACTGAGAGAACTGCAGCCTTAAGCAAAATCGATTCAAGAAATTGAATGAACTTCACAAGGAATGGACTGAGGCTGGGGTCAAGGCATCCAGACACATGGTTACACTTTATTTTGATAATCCACTTTAGACGTACTACTAACTAGAAGTAACTTTGCAATTATAAATGTCATTTAATGCTCATTAATTTGCAGCTACATGTCTAGTAACTCTCAGAGTAAACTGTTAGGTTTTATAATAAGTTGGCATGTACTTTCAAAGTCTCTCTAGTGAGTATGTTTTGGACCCATCAATATCAATTGTTGGAAGATAGGCAGAAAGTCTGCTAATACTCCAATAACTGCTAGTTGACATGTAGTTGCAAAGTTACTAAACAGGATATCTAAAGTTGACTATCAAATTAAGTGTTACAATATATATATATAAATATAAATATATATATATATATATATATATATATATATATATATATATATATATATATATAAAATGTGTGTGTGTGTGTGTGTGTGTGTTATGCATAGCTCAAATGTAATTCACAACTGAGAAAGTCCTGTTCTTCAGTGTTCTGAAAACATTTGAGTGTTTACACTGAGTGTGTCTTGCTTGTTTTTCAGTGATTGTTCTGCAGCAAGAAGGCAGATGAGACGGTCACAGGCGCATGATCAACTCAAGTGTGAAAATATCTGCCTTAACTCTTCTGTATCAGCCATGTTACAAGGATGCGCTGTTTTCTTTCAAATCAAAGCATAAATATACGGATGGACTATTCTGACGATGCTTTAAACATTTTTCTGGAGCTTGACAGTGTAACTTACTTGGCAGTCTATGGGACAGTCTCAAGCCTCTCGGTTTTCATCCAAAATATCTTTTCAGTTGTGTTCCTAAGATGAATGAAGCTTTTACGGGTTTTGAACAACATGGGGGTATATGATTAATGACAAAATTTTCATTTTGGGGTGGAGTATCACTTTAACCAATGAACTTTGGGGCGATTATATTGAGATTTATGGCCACAGATCAATTTGACATGTTTTACATGAAACTGCAAGTCAATAAATGGTTCTGGGCACTGAATTAAAAACAAAAATAGCTGCTGGATTGGAGTCCAATCTGTCATGTTCCTATCTCAGACCAATATTCCTGTTTATGGTCTTAAAAATAAAATGCAAACAGCCCCCAAAATAACCCACAATATTTTTGTTTTGTGTTTTTGATTCAACATATGGACAGTTTACATCGGAATCAATTCCTTTCACAGCTGAAAGCATTTCCTGTCATCAGCTACAAAGCCAATTTAAAATATAGAAATAGATTCAAACAAAGTGCAAGCATGGACAATTTCCAGATGGATACACAAGACTAAACCAAAGCTGTGGAGTCTGTATTTTTGAATTCAATTCAATTCAATTCAATTGGCTTTATATAAAACTCACAAAATGCACAAAAAGAGCTTACCTTCTCTTGTATAAAAAACTGAAACCAGCATTTTGACCAAATAATGCAAGAATAACACAATTCAGATTTCAAAATAAAAGCTTTTATTATAAAACTATAAGAATTAGCAAAGTTGCAACAGATTCACCTGCTCATTTAGAAATGGCACATCTGAGAACCAAATGGTTTGACCATCAACTTTAGCAATGAAACTGAATCTTACACTCTTCTGAGCCATTGGCAGAAACACATCAGTCCCATTCTGACGGGTAAGCCACATATCCACTTTTAAATAGTTTTTGTCCAAAGGACCTCTGTTCAACATGGTATGATCTAATATAAACTCATATCAGGTTTGTAAAGATGCATGACACACACTGATACACACTGCTTTAGACGGTGATTGTGGAAAGAAAGATCTAACATAAATCTCACCAATGACATTTTATGTTAATGGTCACAGCAGTCAAATTCATTTAAGTCTCCATGTGACATTTTAATGACCATTAAAAATCACATCCACAACAGTCAGGTAATGACCTCAAGAGTCACCATGAAAAATCTTTACTAAACAGAAAGAGACAGGTCCATAGGGTTGATTTGCCTGGATCATCAGCCAATTACAATTATGCAAACAGATTTCCATGTTGGGAACAAAATACATCTGTTCATTGAGAGCACCAATTTGTAGTCTCTGCATCCAAGAGTTTCCTCTTAACTGAGCACAGAGCATGGAAAAACAAAATTAGTAAGTGAAAACACAGGAGTTTCAGCTAGAACCAAAAAGCATGTTGGCAAAATCACCATGCAAACAAATAAGAACTAGTGCTCATGCAGCACACTTATTGTACCATATAACCTGAAATAAAAAAAAAGACAAAAAAAGAACATGTCCAGATATTAACAAATCTGAATGAACAGACAATCACTTAAATAGTAACAGACACCGCTATTTAATGGCTAGTTGAACAGTGAAGATCATCTGCAAAGAATATTTGCACCAAGTGGGTTGTGAAAAAAAAAACTTATACAAAAAAAAAACTAAAAATCATAATACTGAGCTACATATGAACATAATTTCCTCATAATAACTGAAGGACCTTTATGCTTTAACCACAATCCAGCAAGGAGAATGCCTCCATGGTTATTTAAAAACATGCAAGTTCACCAGCAGTGATGTTGGCCTCACAAACACACACACACACACTCAGACATTTCAGTAAATCCAGCCAACTGCTGCTTTCCGATGTGTGCCATTTCAAAATCAATTTGCTTGAAAAACAAGATGTCACTCTGCTTTATATTGCAGCGATAATCATACCTGGTGTCCTTCTTTAAACTGCATCTCACATAAATGAGGTTTCAAGCTGTAATGGCCACATCTGAAAGGGCAACAGCACCCTCTGCTGTAACTAATGATTGAGGTAATGTGCACTAAGTGATATGCTCAGGTGTTTTCATGATATGTAGTGAGTGGTGTTGTTGGGTATCAGTGGCACTTTAAACACTTGATACCCAAAAAGCTTAACCAAAAACAAACAATGGCAATAATTGACCCAAAGATTCATCATGTGAAAAAGTTACATTTTGACCCTTCAAATAATTTCTTCCCAGTACATTTAAAGAACATCATACACGATTAGCTTAATACACTTCTCTGGAGAACATCTGTTCCACTGGCAGAGTCCCTCCTCACAAACTCATACCAGCACTGTAGTGACTCTCTTACAGTTCAAATACTTGACACTTTGAAGATCTTCTGTTATACACCCAGTACAAAATCCAGTCGTTCCTGATATAGTATTGATCGACAAGACCGTCAAACCAGATTCATGTAACTGATAAATCCCAGCTGAGGTAGGTGTCCAGAGAGTTCAAATGTAGAGTGGCAATTCTGATAAAGAGATTAAAAATAAAATATAAGCAGCCAATGGGGTGAGCCTATGACTCCACCGGAGCAGGTGGGAATCACTGTCAATCAGTCCAACAAGTAGAATAAGAGGCTATCTGAGCCCGGCCCTCGAGGTCATCCACTCTAAACCTTGACAGAGCCTGAAAAGACACACAAAAATAATAATATAAAATAAAGGTAAAAAAAAAAATTAGGATGCCCCAACACTGGCCAGTGCGATAACATACTTGGTCAACAAATTCTATACCAATTCCTATAAAAAGATCAATTAAGTTTATAAAGCTACAACAGCATCATGGCATTATAATGTAAAGTATGAAAAAAATCTATTAAAAAAATAAAATCTATAGATTTTCAATAATTTCATTTAACAAGGTTATTAAATTATTAATGTTTTAAGCACCTTCTAAGTAGAACAAACAAAGCTACTTGGATGATCTCTTGCCAGAGTTCATTCTTTTCAGAAGTACTGTTTTCATAATGGCTGTTTTCATAAAACATTTTTAATTTAACTTTTTTGGATTATTATCACTGGTGTCAAAAGTCTTCACATTCATTACTCAAGTAGAAGTATAGATACTAGGGTTTAAAAAAACTTGAAGTTGAAGTATCAACTCAAGCTTTTTACTCAAGTAAAAGTGTAAAAGTACTGGTATGCCACATATATGCCCATTGAAAATGAACACACTTTAGTACAATGCAAATACATTAAAGAACTAGAGATATGTTGCCTAAACGTATTTTAATTGTGGAAAAAGTCAAACTTCAGAGGCATGTCATCAAAAACCTTTAATGCAATGTAAATGTACATCCAAGGTTAGCTGCAGGAATCTGCGAGGGCAATTGAGAAGAAAACTGGTGTACCCTGGGCAGGCTTAGTAACAATTACCCTTGTATGGTTGTCCATTTACAATGAACATTAGTGCTGTCAAAATGAATGCAAGTGATTAATCAATGTAAAGAACGGATTAATGTAAATCTGGCAACTTTTATTCTTTTGGTTGCTGTACGTCAGGGGTGTCCAACTCAGTTCCTAGAGGGCCACAGGCATGTAGAGATAAGATCCAACACTAAATACACCTGATCCAGCCAATCAGGTCCCTTTGACCTATTTGAAAACAACATGGTATGCGTGTTGGAGAAGGGTTGGACACCCTGCTGTACGTATAGTGGAAGCTCAAATGAAATGTCCAAAATCTGAGTGATAAAAAATACCCCATCACATTCGAAACTAACGTACCACCAACACTAAACATCAAAAACCTCTAGGCCCTCAGAGAGGTATTAAACTGTTGTAAAAATTATATTTAATTTTTTTTTTTTTTTTTGGAAATGACAAACTAAAATAATAATTTTTTATAAAAAGTCAATTTTCCATTTTTTCAGCAATTCATAATTACACAATCATCATCTAAAAAAAAAAAAAAAAAATACAATTTCTGTAGAAATAAACTCTTCAAATCTGCTTATTCAGTAAATGTTTCCACCTCTGTGATTGGTGGTCAGAGGGCCAAGCCATAGTAAATCAATGGGAGTGTAATTCTAAATGACAGAAAAACTGAAATGGGCAGGCCTTGTTATCACTAACTCTAAAACAACTTCCACCTTGGTGTGGGATCACTATCAAAAAAAATAATAATAATACGCTGATAAAACTAACCAGCTACTATTATTCACGTCATGATGGAAGCTGCAAATAACAAGTGAGAACATTTACTGGGCCAAAAATAATATTATTTAATATAAACACTGCTTGTTTGTAGGTGTCCCCGACTAAGGATTTTCATAGTTGAATCGGAATTTTCTAATCTTGCTGATAATCGACCGATAGTTGAATCATATGTTCATGGGCGGATAGAGTTGTTCCGATTCCGATACTAGTATCGGAAATATCTCCGATACCACAACAAATTCTGGCATCGGCATCGGCGAGTACATGAACCCATATACCGATCCGATACCATTTTCTTAAAAAAGACCTAGTTATGACCGCAAGCTTTGCCTAACCGCTGCACGGTTCTTCTTCGCTGCTCAAAATGCATTGAAAACACAGGAAGTTGTGCTGTGTTGCCACAAGCAACCCCTGTTTAGAGCAGCGAAGAAGAAATGAAAACGCGTTAGCAGCCCTTATCTATATATGACTGGATCACTCATCACATTCTAAACTGCCAAAAGACAGTGAAGCCGCTACTATATTATAGATCAGTGGTTAGCAGTATGTCTCTGTAGTACCGGTAGTTACAGACTCTCGAGTATATTCAGTACCGGCAACTGCGTTCAGTCGCTTCCGTGTAAGTCAAAACGCAGGGCTCCAGACAGTAGCCGAATATATACTAGTGTCTGTGAATATTAAACTGCAAAATACTATTTAAATATTACTCCCGCAAAATCTACATCTCTGTGGGTGACTGGCACAGATGCGCGAGAGCTCGCTGTTTTGTAGTCTCTGCTGTGTGTCATGAGGACACGAACGCATAAACCGTCACTTCATGAGAATTTACCGTTTCATTTGAGAATACTGTCATATCATAAACACAGACACTCAAAGATCTTCATGGCAGCCCATTAAAATAAATGTTTGGTTTACATGAGTAAATTGACAATATATAAAGCTACTGTTGTAGCCTACAGTAATAATAATACATCTCTATAATAATAATAATTATGCCTAGATGGTTTCTTGTTTTTTACTTGTTTTTTACTTGTTAGAGATTATCTGATTAATAGATCTTTTTTTATATTCCTAGACTTATTTGTTGCAGTTTTTTTATACAGTTATATTGTAAAACTTAAATACCTTTTTTAGTTTGCGGTGTTAGATTTTTGGCTGCATTTGAAGTTCTTTTTTGCATAAGAAAATAAATAATACTGTCAAATTCATGTTAGATAATAAAAATACTGTAATAAATACAGTAGTTCACCATGTATTTGTTCATGTTTTATTGAGGGATCTGTCTGAAGCACACCATAAAAAAATTCTAGCAATTTACACAGGGCTAGTAGTATATACAGCTGTATATACAGATATACACCCAGGTATCGGATCAGTACTCGGTATCGGCCGATACCCTGAGCCCAGGTATCGGAATCGGTATCGGGAAGAGAAAAAGGGTATCGGAACATCTCTATGGGCGGAGCAAAATACATTGAGTCAAGTCAGACATTCGAAAGTTTGGGATGGAGGTCCAAAACCATTAATCTGCTCTCCAAAAAAAAACATTCACTTCAAGAATGAGCAAGTGGTG
This sequence comes from Carassius auratus, assembly GCF_003368295.1. Lineage (NCBI taxonomy): Eukaryota > Metazoa > Chordata > Actinopteri > Cypriniformes > Cyprinidae > Carassius > Carassius auratus. Next base: position 18,566,658 of record NC_039249.1, read on the forward strand.
CCAATGAGTTTGAAGTTCGGTGATAAAAACAAAAAACAGACTAAACAGATTGAGAAAGTGCAGTCTATTGTAGTCATAGCATGGAGGCCGGTGGTGCCGGTGGTGCCGCCGGTGCGCATGTAGAGAACAATGTGTTTATATATTAAAGACACGGTGTGGCGCAGCAGCACTGCGCTTCTCGTCCAGTATGTGACCGCATTAAGGCTGGAATTAGCAAGTTTCCCGATGAATGTGGCTAAAGTAAACAGTCTCTCTGAGAGCGGCTGGAAGAGAGGGGGGGGGTCAGCAGAGCTCATTAACATTTAAAGGAAAACACTACAAAACGCCTTGCTCTGAAGAGAGTTGATTTTGACAGGGTAAAAACACTACCACTGAGAAATTTTAACCAAACTATGTAATATACTTTTCATTAAGACCCTAAGGAATCCTATCAACTTGTGGAAAACTGGCATCCGTTGACCCCTTTAATATAGTACTATGGAAAATAATTATTTATTAATCTATAATCTGCCCCAAAATCATAATTTGTGTGAAAAGCAATGAAGCTGTTGGTGTTTTACTGTCACTGTGTTCATTTCAGTGTTCATTTCAGCTGGAACGGGTAGCAAATGTAATGTGGAAGTACATTTTAGTGCTTTGTACAAATGTAGATTGCGCACATTTTTCCAATGAGTTCTAGGTTCATTGCACGTTTTGCAATCGTTAATCGATTACACAACGTACAGCAACTACAGGCTAGTAGAGTTAATCCCTGTGTCTGTACTGCTGGTCTTACCCTTCTCCAGTGAGCGCACAGCAGGACTGGATGTGCCAGGGATGATCCTTGATGGAGCTGAGGGTCAGGTATTTGGAAATCTCTGCTGCAGACATACAACCCTTCATATCCTGCTTATTTGCAAAGATCAACACTGCAGCTTTGCGCAGATCCTGAGAGAATGAAGACAAAACAACAACTGAACAACAGGCTCAAAATGTCCCCATTTTTTTTAGATGGGATTTATATCCATGCTCTGTTTGCTGTAAATGCTAAAGCATTACCTCGTGTGCTAGCATCTTGTAGAGCTCTTCTTTAGAAATGGCTAGTCTTTCTCTGTCAGTACTGTCCACTACCAGTATGATGAACTACGAGAGAAAGTACACATATGAAGCTTTATTATCAGATGTCAGGCAGCATACTATTGCACATTCAGGAGTGATTTCTAAGTTTAGCAAGGTCACAGAGTTGTTTGTTGCTCAGTGGATATGTCCTTGGCAGATGCCACATGCATCTATGGTCTCAAGAGCTCCTGAATGGAGCTTGACAGCAGGGGTATACCACAAATCTCATACGCACACTTTCTGAATGAAAGGCAGGGGTCACGTCGTTCAAACCTCTTTGTATAACCGTGAACTTTGAACTCTGAATCAGACACCATCTGCTAAGGTCTGGCGGAGTTACTGCTGTGCACAACTGTTGCTCAAACTATTGTTCACAGCAGACTGAACACACAGCTGTTACTCAGAAACCACCTCAACTTACTTCCTTTAGAAATTCTATTATTAAAGTATGTGGTGTATGTTACTGCTACTAAAAATATCCATCGAAATGTCTGCAAGATATTCTAGACCATTTCTTTTTTTGATACTGAGAACAAGAAGTGGAAAAACAAAGAAATGTATTGTTTTGTTGATGTTAAGAAGGCAAAAAAGACTTAAAAAAAGGGGGGGGGGGGATCTAAGACTGTTTTCCTGTCCCAAACCTATGCTGAGTAACAAAAGAGCCATTTGGCATTCCTGAAGGCACAGAAGTGCTGATATCGATCAAGGCCTGTAGGCTAACCTGTATACATTGGTGGTCTTCTAAGTGTCACATCTTTTGCACAGTGGGTAAAGCTGTAATCTTGTCTCACATTTGGTTTTTAGTCACATAGTCAATGAAAGTATAAAAGAAGACTGTAACTGTTGCTCTGTCTCTTTCTCTTTGCTGGCACTCCCTCTTTTTCTCCCTCTCTCTTTCTCTCTCAGGTAATACTTTACATACAATTAACTATATGTTTTACCATCCTTCGTCTATTTCGTAACTAATTTAAGTGTAACCACAACAAAATATTGTTATTGAAATGTTAAACCATTTCAATTATTAATTATGTGCTAACTAGTCTTGATTCAATATTAATTAAATAAAAAGTGAAAGTCGTGACATTTGCCAAGTATGGTGACCCATACTCAGGAACTGGTGCTCTTCATTTAACCCATCCAAGTGCACACACACACACACACACTGCAGTGAGAAGTGAGCACACCATGAACACACACTGTGAACACACACCCGGAGCAGTGGGCAGTTATAGATCCAGCACTCAGGGAGCAACTGGGGGTTCAGTGCTTTGCTCAAAGGCACTTTTGCCATGTGTATTGAGGGTGGAAGAGAGCACTGTTGAATTGAGAAGTGTGTGAAGTTTTCAATTCTGTTAATACAATCATCTCTTCTCAGACAGGTTCATCCTCCAGCAGTGCAGTGTATAAGTGCATTACCTCAGTGTTGGAGTAGTATGTGTTCCAAGAGGAGCGAAGACTCTCCTGACCACCGATATCCCACATCAGAAAGTGGGTTTTCTTCACCACTATTTCCTCCACATTGCTGCCAATTGTAGGAGATGTGTGCACCACCTCATTCATTAAACTGCACACACACACACACAAAAAGTTCAGATGAAACAAACAAAACTGATGCGGTCTCTATTTAAAAGTAATTGCCACTGAAACCTCCTTTACCTAATCAGTACTGTGTCTCTATCTATTGTTTTATGTTGCTGTGTATATTAGTGGTCGACTGATATATCAGCCAATATTTGCCATTTTTCAAATATCAGCATTGGCCGATAAGTTTTTCTGTGTTTGAGGCGGGACTTTTATTTTGATGGCGCCGAGAACGGCAGTGCTCACACTCTCCCTCTTGTTTGCTGTCATTGTTAACAGTTATGTCTAAGAGGGATAGAAGTCTGTCTAATAATCAGATACAACGGTTAAACAAAGGAATTAATGCATACAAAAAGTATTATAACGATTGTTTTTATTATTAGTAATAGAAAGGCAAACATTATACTACTTTCTCGTTTACCATCAGCATTAAGCAAATACGCATCATTTAAACACATCTTTGAATGGGTAATGAACATTTATTTTCCCAAACCTTGCAAACTTAGTTGAATCCAGCTGTGAGACCTTGAAGTGTGTATTTTTATCCAGCATGATCATGTGTACTCTGTGTGACGGTCGTTCAGTTTGAATTGAAGTCTTTAATATCGTGATTTCAAATGTTGCTGTGCTATATCGACTTGCCCACTGTCATATTCATGTCATTTTCTCTGTGTGCTGTATATAAAAAAGGGGTTACCCTGGCTTTATTTGAAAAATATTATTCCCAGTGCACACAAACTTCCCAGAATACTGAATACAGAAAACTTGGTTACTGTTTTTACTTCTTTTTAATTATATTTTGATTAAATATTTATTTATTTGTGGAAAAATACTTTGTCATCTAAAGTATAAGTATGTTTATTTTACAAAATATTTTTATTCATTATCATATGGTTTCAAATTTCTTAAATATTAATTACAAATTATATCTGCTTTATATCGGCTATCGACACCTCATGCTTTCCAAGATATCGGCAATGGCTGTCAAACAATATTGGTCGACCACTAATGTATATATATTGCACATAACATTGCATAATCAATAAAAGGTAATGTTTAGGTTTATCATATGTTCAGGCAATTTTCTCATGTCCTAAATTCTATAGACTATTCTAATGTATGAAACAGACTCTTTATTAAACAAATAAATAAAAACAAGAGCAATAAATAGTCTAAATAAATAAAATATCCATTACTCACAACTGATAAAGTATAGTGGTTTTCCCAGCATTGTCCAGACCCACAATAATCACCTTGTGTTCTACAAAATAGAAATTAAAAAATACATATTTGATTCTGAGAAAGGTCAAACCAACAATATACAACCAAACAAGTGAAAAACAATCAATTCATCTCAGTAACCATAAGGAATGCCAATAAAAAAATAATAATAATGGAATCCATTTCTTATTTATTTACATGAAATACACAGACATTAATTAATTCAGAGCTAGTTTGTTTCTATTGACCTCCCAGTTCTATCAACTGGAAGATAATTTGTCGAACAAACTCATACAAATGCACAGCTCTGCCACACGGGATACACGCTTGCATAACAGAAGATGTGATTAGATAAACTAGTGATCCGTCCTTTATCAGAGCAATGTGAGGGAAATCTGACAGCCTGTGTGTATGTAAGAGACAAGAGTGAGCCGGGTTTGGATTTTTTTTCCACCATTGAACTCCGATGTGAACTACAGGAAGCAGGAATGGATAACTCATATCTCTGACAGCTCCACAAAGACACAAAATATTTCACACTTCACAGCTATTGCTTCCTCAATGACCGACCCCTATTTTACAAAAATGTCACAGGAAGCCAAAAACTGACAGTTTCTCAAGACAACAGTTAACGCCACCCAAAGCTCTTGGTGGAACTTTTCAAAACAAACACAAGGACAAATGTAACCTGACACTAACTAATACAAGACTACTGGAGCTAGCTACTGCTTTAAGCTTTAGCTAAAGGACAAAAGCTAAGAACATGATTTACGTAATGATTTACGGACCAATATGTGTTATAGCTATGGTCTTAAACTACACTGCAACTATTTAAATTACATAAATCGCAAGAATTTCCATTTTTGCGAATGACTGCATGAATGTTTGTGTTTTGGAGACTAACACTCAGTGTAATGAAGTGACTGCCCCTCTTCAGGACAGTAATCCAGGGAATTAGGAAAGAGAATAAGATTACAAATCCACCAGGCAGAATTCCTTTTAGGTCTAGAAAAGAAGGCCAAAGATCTACCCTACTTTCTCCTGGGAGCTCCTTTTGGACCTAGAGAAAGACTCGGCATCTAGCCAAGACGACTGGCCAGTAATAAATGCATCTAGCACACACAAGAAAACCATATTTCAACAACACTTAACATGTATAACTTTGAATTAATGCAAATAGTGTGGTGTCAGAAATGATTAAATGTGCATGCAATATCAACAATGTCCATTTAGTTGTTAAAGCAACATCTGTCTAACATTATAGCAATCTGGATTTGGTTAGGAATATTTGTCATGGGACGAAATGCAAAAAAGTGCAAAAAATTAAAGCAGGAAATACCATTATGTTGTTAGCACACGGTCAATGCTCATATTCAATGATAAAAATATGCATTTGGGTTAAAATGCAGTTATAAGAGTAACTTTTGGACACAATCTAGTTCACTTAAGTTAAAAACTCGACTTGATTTTGATTGCTTCCATTGTCCTCATTTGTAAGTCACTTTGGATAAAGGCATCTGCTAAAAGACTAAATGTAAATGTAAAGGCCTGGATCTCTCTGGGCAGGCTGAACTGACTGCTGAAACTGGAAAACAATGGGAGAGGAAAGCGTTTTCCTCACGCTGCTTTTGTTCGCCAGGTGGTCGTGGCGTCGGTTTCTCTATACAAAAGCATTTTCAATTCAAATCAGTTCCTTTTATTGTCACTGCACAAGCTGAAGCTGATATCTGACCCCTCTGTCCTCTGACCTACACCACGAGAGACACATCTGTCACAGCAGCAAAGACATACAAACATATGTCAGAGAACAAAACCTAGGAGAACAAATCAGATCTGATAAATCACACACAAACACATGAAGCACCTGACAGCTGGAGAATAGTTTTACCTCACGCCAGCTGTAGGCAGCAACATTCAATTTAAGGCAAGAGACTACAAGCAAAACCATTGTTTTTTCCCATACACTGGTCAATTTGAGATTTTGGGCTAATATGCTTCCATAACATGTCTTCTTTCAGACGAGAGAAAAGAAAATACACTATCAATATTTTATAGGTTTTTGCAGATGGATTTATACATGGTATATATTTTTCCTGATTTATAAAGTGATATTCAAAATGCCCTGAAATGTATATTTTATTAGCAAACACAAACAAATGTCTCAATGTACTGTGATTAAATATTTGACAGTGTGTGCGAGGTGGACTAGTAGTTACTTTTTTCAGGCAGGTTTTTTCACCTATGGTGCCTTGCCTTGAAATGTAACATAACAGTATTTTGGGCATCATATGAATGTGCCTACATTATATTACCATGTTTTCGACATGGTGCCAAAGTAATATACAATGTTTCTGGACAAGACACCATAGTCGTACTGTGAGACATAACATAAATACATTATAAAAGTACAATGTACCAGAAAACATTTTATTTATTTTTGTCATAATACAGCAGTAACACTGGTAGGGTCTGACCTTGGTTGCTACCTACAGTCTTCAGAAAGCACACTATCAATCCAACAAGTGGTCAATACTCAGTGTGCAGATCATTGTAAATGACCCATATGTTACCTTTACCACTAACATCTAACGTTAGATAAGATCTGTTATTTTGTTTCCAGGAGAAGGTAACGGAGTCGGACCGACTAACAAACAGTTACAATTACTAAGTGTAAAAACGGTCTGGTATAAATATCCGTGAAGTAAACGTGTCAGTGCGCGGTTGTGGTTTTCATGGGTTAAAATGAGCTCAACGCAGCGGATTTAAACGAGCTCACTAGCATGAACGTTAACGTTAGCTCGCTCAGTTCCGCTGGATATCAGCCCGAGCAGGCGGACAACAGTCAAAAACACCCAATACAACACAGCCAGAACACAATCTCTTACCTTGATTACAAAAGAAACTCCACAGTTTTGCGAAAATTAGACCCATTTCTCCTGGTGGATGAGAGACCGTGTCCGGTGAGGCTGAGTTTAGAGGAGAGGCCTAACGTAACTACAGCAGTTGTCCGTGAAGCCGTTATTTCTTCACAAACCCCATGCGGCTACGGTAACGTAAACTCACTCAGCAGCACTTGTGTGTGTGTGTGTGTGTGTGTGTGTCCAAGGTGTGTTCACACAGGTAAGCGGCTCAGAGCACGTCTTTTGTGTGGTCAGATCAAGTGTGCGGCGGATACATCTCTGTCCAAACACAAGCCTCTTCACTTCCCAGAGCGCGCTGACCTCATCCACAGTTTCCTCATGGACAAAACACGCACATCAGCTCCCTTTGTCTGGCTACACACGTGTAAGTGCTCGGCTGGAGCTCAAGGGAGCAAACTTGAGGCACACAGAGCTCACAGCGGCGCTCGTGTGTGTGTGCGCGCGCTGCTCCTGGATAAATAATAAGAGCTCACTCTCTCTTGTGTACACACACACCATCCCCCATCAGTGTCAGGTTACACGTGTGAGGATCATGACGTGACATATCCAGACCACAAGTGTCACATCCATATAATGATTTGAATTGAATGTACGGAATACCTGAAAACGATTAAAGCACACATAATAATTATAATTTCTGTTCAAATCGACATGGACATATCCTTAGCAGTCAGATAGATAGAAACGGTCAAAAACCACACACTGATAACAATATGGTTACTCATATTAGTCTTTCTTCAATGCTGCCTGAACAAGTTCCTTTCCGCCTGCAGCAGAGTTTATTTGCATTTTCCTCACGGTTTGAAATCTCTGAGATAAAAGTAAATGGAGCCTTTTGTGAGTACTGTGTCTACTGATAATGTAATAAGATACTAGATAAACGAAATAATCAAAACATCTAAAGGTTTGGCATATTATTGAACTCTGTCAGATAGCAGAATGTTTCAGATTAGCGACAGCAATCCGATAAACACTTTTCCTTTATCACATTCATCAGAAATCTGATATAGTATTTAATAAACAGATATAGTATTCTATATCAGTATTTTATATTTGTATAATGAACTGATATCTTATTTTACTAAATAGAAAAATATCCCAAACAGATTTTCACTGACAAACAAGCAAAAATGTCACAGTGAGACTTTTGACTGGTTAACAATTATTTAGTAAATCATTGATAATAAAGTTATGTTTATAAATTGGATTTCCAATGATGGCATATAAAAATCAATTCATTAAGAATTCTAACTTTGCATTTAATCCATTACAAAGGTGTTCCTTCCCTTACTCTCATTTAGCCAGTCACCAGGGTCACTGGCAATCTTTGAGATAAATTTGCGGAAACCTGCAGATTATTTTATATTTTCTTGGCAAAGAAAAGGACAGATGGTGTGCTGAAGATGTCCTGTACCATTTTGTCATATTCTTGAAGAAGAATGCGGACAAATATCACACTTAATGTGAGAATGCAGTGCTGAAATCACACATCTAGCACATCTTTATTTGTCCATATACAATAAACCCATATAGTATTTTACTAAATAGAAAAATATCCCAAATAGGAATGACTCTCACTACACTCCCATGGAACAAAGTTTGAGACAATCAAAATTGTAAAAGTGAGACTTAGTGGTTAACAATTTTCTATAATATTCACACAATGGCGTCAATTCAGTAAATCACTGATAAACTGCTATGTTTATAAATGGATTTCGATGTAGTTAATAGACACTTTATTGATTGTCAGAAGGTTGCTCTCAGATGAACATATAGAACATATGAAGCCTTCTAGTGCACTGGTGAGGCTTTTATAAAGGTCAAGGCAGCTGCATGCTTTAGTGTGTATTTTCAGGTAATTTGCAGGGCTCTGTGAGCTGCAGAAATACACGAGTCAGAGCTCTGACAATGATTTGTTCCACATTTATCCTCTGCCAAGTTGCAATGCATCTCAAAAAATGTCAAAACAAATGCATAATACTTACACATGATTAGTAATTACCCCGTTTCCAGAATTCACTCAAAAAAATGTAATTTAGTGATTGTGTACATGTTTTATAAGTATCTTAAATATTGTACACAGGGAGAATCAAATGCTTTTAGAGGTTATGAATAATATAAAAGATGTTAAAAAAATTAGCTCAAACGCTTGTTTTTTATTTCCATTTTATTTCTTGATTTTTGTTATTGTTTTGATTTTGATTAAAATAAATAAATAAACAGTTGTAAGCACTATAATTAATAATACTATTGTTAATAATGGAGTGTGTTTAATAGAGTTGATAGGTAAATCATGACATGATAGTAGAATTACATTTTTTCTTATTTTCACCCGAGTTTAGTGGTAGTTTTTAAAACAACACACGAGGTATTAATACACAATGCAACTGATCAGTTTGGACAATATCAACAACTTTGGACTTTCACCAGTGTCTTTTTCATAATTCATCGACCCATGACATATTTTTATACAGCCACGAGATGGCAGTGATGAGAAAGATATGAAAGAGATACAACTAAATTAATCTTCCAGACCGCTTCAAGAACACATGAACCCTTTTCTTTTAAGTGGTTATTTAAAAAAAAAACTTTCCAATTGCTACAGTCGTGTCAGCTATCCTATAGCCTTGCCTATACTCCAATGAAAGGCTGTTTAAACCAAGTGACCCTGTTCAAGGATAAAGATGATAAGGATCAACTTTTTGAACTTTTTATTACATTAAATTATTACATTAGACTTATGGCTGCTAATCCAATAAGACATTTAGAGCTGAATGGTTCAATCTCTGCAGAGCATGGCAACGCTCACCCATAGCCTACTGTATATACAGTGCCTTGCGAAAGGGTTTTCATTAAGGCTATCTCTTTTTTTTGTGTGTGCATTGAGCTTTTATTCTGACTGCTCTGACAAGTCTTTCAGTTCCTGTCACTGAAAAAGTCCCCCGCAGCCACCAGCACACTTTACTTTTGGGATGCTACCCTGCAAGTGATGTGCAGAGCTGGTTTCCTTCAAACACGATGCTGAGAACTGAGGTTCATCAGACCAGAGAATCTTGTTTCTCACAGTCTGAGGGTCCTTTAGGTGCTTTTTTTGTTGTTGTTGCAAATTCCAAGTGTTTTCATGTGTCTTCACTTGGAATATTTTCGAAGGCACTGTATATAGGGGAAAGTCCATCTCTCTGGTGTGAATGGTCAGAGTCCCAGCAGAGGTGGACATTGAACACTTATTAGCCCTATCACACACCTCAAGATCCATCATGCTAAAAAGTCACCACCAATCAAATGCTGATGGTAGATTCATGCTTGATATTTCGGGATTTATGTGTCATTTTATCTGCACCTATTGAAAAATCTTTAAAAAAAAATAATAAAATCTGATTAAGACTGGTGGACAAACTTACATAATAGCTATTTCTCTCCTTGCAGAGACCGCAGCCAATTATACAGCACACTCAAATTAGAGACAAAGAAGGTGCTGACTCTTAATACAGAAAAAAAGCAGAGTGATTGTTTTTTCTTTTTTCTTTTGGAAAGCTAGTCAGTATGATTGTAAAAGCACTGACTGTAAAATGAGCAAGAATATGAGTGGGGAAGAAATGTTAAAAGAGATTCGGTAATTATCAGGATGTCCATCCATACTTAACACATTACATGCTGACATATTTATCTATAATATAAAAAAAAAACAGTATTTGTGAATAATTATAAGCAGCTACCCAAAATAAATATACATTAAGTAGTGTTGCACGCTAAAGATTCTTTATTTTAATAATACTCACAACCGGGACATCCGGGAATGTAACTGTCAATTTCGTCACTTTAGATTTGCCGTAGGTTCCATACAAAATATCGGCAAAAAGCAACGTCCGTACACAGCCGGCAGGCGTGAATAACTTAAGGAATCCCTAAGACTAAAGATGTCAAGTAATTATATGTCCACCCTGCCTCACAGAGCAAACTTAATTTGGTCAATTTAAAAACACGTAACGTTACGTCCCTTCATTCTCTCAGTGTCAAACTGGTGTAACAACTCCCCCCAGTGGCCAGAAGTGTCTTACCGAGACCTCATCGAGTCACCAAGCCAGTGAATAATTTTACTTCATATTTGAAAGTAAACCTCTTTAAATTTATATATTATGTCTTTATATTAAGAGTACTGAGTGCGCTTTTCTGTCTAGCCATACAACTAGCCTGGCTTAGCCTTCGATTAGCAGCATACTTGATGTTTCCATAACAGCAAGATTGGAGGGGATATGATGGCAGGTAGCCATGAATTTCAAATTTGAGATTTTACAAACATTATTGGTGCATGAACCCATGAACCTCTTTGGCATGTTGTAAGGTTAGTCCACTTACTCGATCCTGTATGGCGGTTTGTTTTCCCCTAAAAGTGGGCGTGACTCTGTTAATAGACATTCTATGACGCTGCGCCGCGTGTGCGTATTGGCTCCATGAAGAACACTAAACATCCACAGAAACCTTCCTTTCCATAAAAGGTTTTTCAAAGTGGAAAAATGTTCTTTAGATTTTTTTTTTAAATGTTCTTCACACTAAGACACTTTTCCTTGAAAGGTTCTGTGGGCATTTAAAAATGGGCACTGCGAAAACACCCTTTTGGAAACTTTATTATATAAAGCTACTTTGAAACTGTAACCTGCCGAGCTAAACTATATATTTTTTATATGCATATGTGTGTATGTATTGTATATATATATGTATGTATACATATCAAATGTATTGGGGAGTTGTGGCCTATTGGTTAGAGAGTGTGGGTTTGAATCTCAGGCTGGCAATACCATGACTCAGGTGCCCTTGAGCAAGGCATTGAACCCTTAACTGCTCCCTGGGTGCCGCAGCATAAATGGCTGCCGACTGCTGTGTGTGTGTGTTCACTGCTCTGTGTGTGTGTGTGTGTGCACTTTGGATGGGTTAAATGCAGAGCACGAATTCTGAGTATGGGTCACCATACTTGGCTGAATGTCATGGCACTCACTATTATTTAGGCAAGGTGCTTTTAATTATATTATTGTTGTTGATATTGTGAAATGGTCTATGAATTGTTGGAGAAGTATGTTGTTACTGGTATTTGTGTTTAACTTGAGACTATTTTAGACTAATTGACTAAAACTATAAAACTTACAGTATGATGTATCATTCTACTTTAAAAAGATTGTATTTATTTGGTCTGCATGGATATTAAGTATGTTATAGTGTTAGTCAGAATGTACAGTAAGCATGCAATTACTACTGTAAAATGTGACCTAACGTTCTTGTGAAATGTGACTGGGTAATTTGGGGTTATTATGGTTTGATGGATTTAACTAGAGAGTTTTTTTTCTGAGACTAATCATACATTATTCAATAATAGATCCCAAGAGTCACTCATCTCGTCCTCTAATTAGACCATAAAGGCACCTGTTGTGCTGTACGATCATTCAAAGCATTTGAAGGACACTGGAACACAAGCACACTTGCTTTCATGTAGACCTTATGCCTATTCATAAGCCTGCAATAACAAAACTGCTATAGTGTGACTGTACAGTAGATGAAACTTCAATCAAGCCTTTAATGATCATATGAGGGTAAAGCTTGTACAATCAGAATGAAACAAAACCTCTTACAGAAGGAAGATAAAGGACTGACTAATTGAGAAAAAAGTGAAGTATGGAGCAGTAGGAGGGAACCTAGAAATGACTAACATTCAGTAGGTTCCTCACAAGCCCTCTTGTGATTCACCACTCCATTTCTCTACAACCACTCTCCACCCTTACGTGCAATTACCCTGCACCTCCATCTCCCCAGAACCACACTCGCCTATAGCTACAGCCCCTAAAAGCAAGTCCTGCAACCCACGTACTGTAGCTGCCAATCTCCCAACACCTCCCCCATAAGCACCAGCAGTGCTAACATCCTCCAAGCCAAACCGAACATACCGACCTCAATGCTGTAGTTATCCCCGCTGGTTACAAAACGTTGAGGCAGAGTACAGAGGACTTTGTGGAGTGGTAAGTGAAACGCCTTAAACAATGGCATAAACAACGGAACTGGTGTGGATTCAAGAGGAAAAACATTTAAACTATCCTTCGACTATAATGAGAATGATGTACATTTGCATTTGTTCCTTTAGCAGATGCTTTTATCTAAAGTAACTAATAAATGAGGAACATCACAAGCAATTTATGATGTAGAGATAACAGGATGTACAAATACGTTTTTAGTTAAGTGAAATTCACTTACGTGAAACAACGGTATGGAATTAATAAACATTGAAGCTTTCTATTGAAAGGGCCAGAGCAGACTTTAATTCTGCAATGAAACACAAAACAAATTGTATATCATGTGCACACTTTTAAATAAGTGTACTGTTAATATAAAATCATTTTCAGTATTGATTTGAAAAAAGTCTGTAAACCTAATGTAAAATGTCCTGGCAAAAAATTGATGGTACATTTTCTGTATTTCTTACATTTCTACATTTTTTCTTACAGTGCATAGAAGGGTGAACATGGCTTCTGTGCATTCAGAATAATGTTTTCAGAAACTTTTGTATTTGTGTGTGTGTCTTGTTGTGTAAATAGGGCTCTACTATTTCACTTCCATCCAAGTTGAGTAGAAAATGAAAATTTGCTTACCCTCAGGTCATCTAAGATGTAGGTGAGTTTGTTTCTTCACTTGAACATTTTTGAAGAAATGAAGCATTACATCACCAGTAGATTCTCTGCAGTGAATGGGTGCCGTCAGAATGAGAGTCCAAAGTGAAGGATTATTGCAATGTTTTTATCAGCTGTTTTATGTTTTTATCTCATTCTGATGGCACCCATTCACTGCAGAGGATCCAACATTGAACAAATGATGTAATACTAAATTTCTAAATGTATAAAAAGAAATTCAGATAAAAAAGGAGTTTGGGCAGAAATGGGCTTTTCTTTTTCTTTCTTTCATTTGTGAGAAGGATGCCTGCTTCCTGTAGGGAAATATGTGAAAGCCAAATGAAACTGATGAACAGGAAGACCAAAAACTTCAGCCTATAATTATGTGCTGCTTCCAACAGCGTCATGCATGTGATATGCCTATGATCCCCACTTCTTGCAATTAACATGAATTAGTGAGTGTTTGTGAATGAGTTGAAGAGAGAAAGAGCGAGCGAGTCTATGGTGATGTACTGTAAGTGGGTTGGAAGAGAACACATCTGTGACTGTTTGGCATAACACAAGCACCATGATTATGATTATCTGTTTTGGTGGATTCAAGTAGGTTTTGTACCATCTTGTTATTGTCTATATTCCCTTCATACCCAGATGTTTCTCAGTGATGGGCAAACAGAAGGCGAGCATTAACAATATTTTGGACATCTCAACTTTGCATCAGTGTGTTCCTGTTCATATTGTTCATTTCATTTCAGTTTCTTTTGTGTGTCATCTCTCAACACATCTGTACACAGCAATGTGCTTTGTGCAAGAATCTTTCACTTTCACGCTTTCATAAAGTCTCTCATTACTCTGTCACTGAAGGACCACAGGGCGTTTCACAGATATGCTTTTGTGCTTTTCAAAGACAACAATAATGGAACTGCAGATCCAGAAAGGAATATGACGAGTCACAATGTCCCAGGCCTACAAATGAGACGCTCACTCACAAAAGCTCAAATGCTCCCGATTTCTGCAATGGTCAGTCGGTTCATTCACCACAGACCATATTTACATTGTCTTTGCTTGCTGTTCTCTGACCTATAATATGATTTCACAAAAGGATGTCAGATAGGACTCAGACAGAATGATTAGACTCTGTTCAGAGACTGACTGACAAGAACTATTTTCTTAGAAGAGCATTATTTGAATACAAAGCTAAATGGTTTTATTGCACATTCAATTATTTATGCAATGGACATGCATAATTAAAAACAACAATGCACAGAGTTTCTGATGTGTTTTGAAAAATAAAATTAAAATAAAAAATAAGTCCAAAGTTCTCTACAGGAGCAGCTGTGTATTTTACATGCAGTTGCTCATTAGTCCTGGTGTGGCTTTCATTTCTCTTTAGTAGATTCTCAAGAGATGTGACATTTAAATCTCCATGCATTTATTTGACCTTCCTGGCTATTGATTTGAATACTTTGCAGTTCATTTCAGGCACGGTGTTTAATTATGAAAAAACTCAACCTGTCAGACATCACATTTTGGTTTTAGTGTTCCAGTGAGACAGCAAGAATTAATTGTCACCCACTATTTCAGATTCCTTTAGGCAAGTTATGACAGGGTAATCTCCCAAAGTAAACAATGCTTTTCGCAACAAAACCTGCTGTTGCTGTGTTTGGGGTAAGAATACGATGGATTGGAGTCTATTGATTGTATATTTTACCTCCCTGCGTGTCTAAGAATCAGTTAGTTTAGCTATTTTTCAGATGGCCAAGATTGGAAACAGATTAAACAACCAAGGCTAACAACCCATCTTATTAGGCTAGTTTAAGCTATTCCTATTTTCAACCGAGCAGGACACGTGAGATTTCGAATCACAGTTTGTGGGATTGATTTTTGATTTTTGCAAGTTAAATGAGGCATGTGTGGTGGGAGGTGGTGATGCAGCAAACTGAGCTGTTATCACAGAGATGCAGAACATCGATGACAACACAAGAGCTGGGCGTTTGACACTCTTAAGTAATCCTGGATGAACACTTCTAACGCAGTCACCGACATCAGACCGAGCAGAGTTAAATAAACAGCCAATGAACGCTCTGCTCCCGTCAGTATAAAAACCTGCGGTCCTCCGCGCCGCTCGCTGAACTGTGAATGAACAACTGACGGTCACGGTTGGGCGCACGGATGGCTCGGCTGCTTTTACGCGCAGACTGGAATGTATAATTGCTTGTTGACGGTGGAAAGCGGCGGCAACACCATGCAAACCTCTTTATTGTCCTCGGCACACGCTCCCGGGATACCTACAGCTGTTTCATTCATGTGGAAATCAGGAAATCCGCAGTCACCCAACTGGACTGGGCTGGAGAAAGAAAACGCGACGAGTCTCGGCGATTTGGACGCGTTTGAGAACAGGCGCGCGCAGTATGGCCAGTTCTCTCCATCCACCTCAATATTCCTAACTGTGCTTATGACACTGCTGGTGTTCGCCACCGTTCTCGGGAACGCGCTGGTCATTTTAGCTTTTGTGGTGGAGAAAAGTTTGCGCACACAAGGCAACTTTTTCTTTTTAAATTTGGCCATCGCGGACTTTCTTGTCGGTGAGTGGCATTGATGACTGTTTGTATTTCTGCTTTGGTATGAAGTGTCCTTTAAGTGCATGTGTGTTTAATGGATTTCAGGTGGATTTTGCATTCCCGTGTATATTCCCTATGTCCTGACGGGTGAGTGGAGACTGGGCAGGGGTCTGTGTAAACTGTGGCTGGTGGTGGATTATATGCTGTGCACCGCCTCTGTCTTCAACATCGTGCTCATCAGTTTCGACAGGTTTCAGTCCGTCACTAAAGCGGTGAGTGCTGCGCAAACACACGGACTGGGCTGGTAATACAGTTTGATACTTTTCTTTGAAGAACGCCAAATTTGTCCAAATCTGTGTAGAGAATAACGGTCCAAACTGAGACTGAGCCACCATGAGTGACCACTGTCAGAAACCGCAACAAAATAAATGTAGCTACGCATTATCACCTCAGTTTTTACAGAGATGACTGAGCACAGAATAATAGCAGCACAGAGATAAGGAACACACTGAACCTATCTCTTTTCAATTTTGTATGAAAAGAAAAAAAGACACAGCTTTAGCACGATACGAGGGCGACAGCGTTTTCATTTTTGTGTCAACTATTGTCCTAAATGTTTCCACAGCACTGCATACAGTATAGATATATAATTTTATTGGTCCATTAAACGCACCTTTTATGTGGAAAAAACACTTGTTTTGAACATAAATTAACAAGATAACAAGTAAATTATAAATTATTATAAAATTATAGCTGCATAGACTACAATATCAGAATATTGATGGAGATAAGTAACCTAATGATACAGGTTTTATTACTATTAGAATGAAACGCTGAAAATGAGAAACGTCAATTTTGCATGTGGTCTCCACCTAAAAAAACGAGTCTAAACGGTTTCATTCAGGAGTCAGCTGGAGTAATGTTTGGACACATCCTCATGTACATAATAATTTGGACAGACACAATGAGTACAGACCTACAAATGCCAAACACACTTTACAATTCAACAATCACCTGTCAACATTTATTTATATCCTATTACACAGCAGCACACCAAAAGCGTGAACCCCCTTACTTCTGCCTCAGATATAAATGCAATGTGACATCCGTTTAATCATAAAATGTAATTATTTCATCTGGCAGCCAGGGGAAAGATATCTTATCTATCTATCTGTTACTTTGCCAAGTAAGACATGTTCCTGGATCAACTTTATTGTCCAAATATACAGACAATCCCTAGCCATAAACCTAAACTTGCCCATAATTTATTCCTAAAATCAGTGGGAATTGATAGCTGATAAGAAGAGTTTAGAAGCACCTAATTCTGGTTGTAAGCCAAAAACAGATATTTTCGGAAAAGTTATATCTCAATTCTGATTGGTTGATTGGAATGTTGTTCCAGGAACAACAAGGATGTTGATCCACGAACATGTTGTACTTGGTGAAATCATGCTCTAACTATCTATCTATCTATCTCAAAAATCAATGATACATCTGTGTTCCAGGTGAGTTACCGTTGCCAGAAGGGCATCACCAGAGAGGCCGTTTTGAAGATGCTCTGCGTGTGGCTGGCAGCGTTCCTTCTTTATGGTCCTGCTATTATCAGCTGGGAACACATCGCAGGAGGAAGTGTAGTGCCAGATGGAGAGTGCTATGCCGAATTTTACTTCAACTGGTATTTTCTGATGACTGCCTCCACTGTCGAGTTCTTCACACCTTTCATAAGCGTCACTTACTTCAACCTCAGCATTTACATCAACATCCGCAACAGATGCGCAGTGAGGGAAGAACAGCCCACTTATATCCGGCTTAGGAGCTTCAAGATGAGGCCGGTCGGAACCGGCGATGTACAGCGGGTGTTTTTTGTGAGGCCCGTCGAGGAAAGGGAGGTCGACTTGTCCTCAAGGCCAAGGTGCTGCCGGTTACCCTCTACCGCAAAGGTGTCTGCCGCAGAGTTTGGTAATGGCAGACAGACTAAACGAAGAGACAGCACGATCGCAGACTTGCCTCCTCTGCAGGTTGGAGACCGGATCCTGACATCCAGTGAGGCACAGTTTCATTACGTGGATCATTCGGCTGGATCACACAGACACCGTCCTGATATGGTTGCCAGTCTGGCCAGCCGCTTTCGCCTGTCTAGAGATAAAAAGGTGGCAAAGTCTCTAGCTGTAATAGTTTGTGTTTTTGGACTCTGTTGGGCGCCCTACACGCTGCTGATGATCATTCGGGCAGCCTGTCACGGTCAGTGCGTCCAGCACTACCTTTATGAGATCTCGTTCTGGCTGCTGTGGATAAACTCATCCATCAATCCAATCCTGTATCCTCTGTGCCACAGCAGCTTCAAAAGAGCCTTCAGCAAATTACTGTGTCCGAGCAAAACAAAAATTCAACCTCAGAACATGGACCAGAAGTATTAAATTTGAGGATGAGGATGTGACCGCATTTCCAAAGAGGGCTTTTCTTTTTTTTGTGCTTGTATCTAGCAGAACATTTTCTTTGTGCACATTGTGAGTAGACAGAGATATTTTATCTACATATTCAAACTCACATTTTTGTATGAAGTAGTGGCATAGCTATAGCACTTCCAAATTCAATGACGAACTATTGACCCGTTTCATAAATTATGTCTATATAACTGGAAGTGTCTAGTGCAGTGCCATGTTTGCCTTTGTATTTTTTTTCTTCATTTTTTCAAAATAAATTCTACTGGTGAAGTGATGATCATAATAGACTTTTATACCTCTGGAAACCACAGTCTGCAATGAAAACAATTGCGATGATATCTCAAACCATGCTGTTCGTGATAATTGTATACTGATTCTACATGACAGATGTACAGGGATTGCTGGCGAAGCCTGTAGTTCCCCTAGCAACTGTCGGACAGACTAAATGCAGAAAAAAAACATGACTCATTTCTTATAAGCATATCAAGATAACCAATTTATCCTGGAATATTTCAGGTCTGAACACTCATCTCTAATCAACGGAAATAAGATGCATTAAGATTCTGTTCAAACACAGAGATACAGAACAATAAATAAGAAAATTAACAGACAAATATACTTGCATGTATAAAATAACCAGGACAAATGTTTCTACAGGCATTCACTGGAAAATTAAGCTCCAATGCTTGCTTTTTTACAATCAATCAATCAATCAATCACCTTTATTTATATAGTGCTTTAAACAAAATACATTGCGTCAAAGCACTGAACAACATTCATTTGGAAAATAGTGTCTCAATAATGCAAAATGATAGTTAAAGGCAGTTCATCATTGAATTCAGTTATGTCATCTCTGTTCAGTTGAAATAGTGTCTGTTTTTATTTGCAATCAAGTCAATGATATCGCTGTAGATGAAGCTCTTATGTACAATAAGAGTAACAGCTGAAGTCAGCATGGAAATTTCAAATTCAGATCTTTTTTTAAAATGCATGTAATAGATCTTATTGTCAACAATGTACATGTTTCAAACTGTATTTCTTTTATGATCTTGTAATGTTGTTCATTAAAATGCCAGGATCATCCAGTGAAACGACAGTCTTCTCTCATGTCTCAGACTTCTTTCAACAACTTATAGATAGCCAGTTCCCTACATTTTTGCTTTTTTTTGATAATCCATAACGTTTGGATGCATGTCACCGTATGAAAGAAAATACCTACTGCTTCTTCTGTTTTTAAAGTGAGTTTAATGACATTAATTCACACTTCTACAGGCATGTGGGGTTAATATCATTTTTCTTTATTTGTGCAAATGCCATGAAATCAATGATATTTTGTTGTAACTGATTTACAATTAGATTATACATACAATAGATGAAGGGAGGGGGAATCATAATTCAAAAAAGGAGACAAGATGCAAGAGAAGGCTTCTGACATTGTTTCGATTCACAGCCACAGCAACTCATTCATCAATAGAGTCTATACACATGTTCACCCCTTCCACATATTAGTCAACACACTGTCCCAACTCCACCAAAGTGTCTGCCACAAAGTAAAAGGGTGAGAAACAAGACTATTCATTAGTTACACAAATGTCTTTAATTCAGCATGGCATTGAAAATATTAATGCTGAAAACAGAAAGTAGAATCAAGAGTAGGTCCTCTAAGCAAAGACTGTAACAATGCAAGGCTTAATAAAGCTCTGCCGTTTTTTCTCCAGTTTGGCTGGCGGGGTGAGAAAGTGGTGTAGCAACACTTTCTCGCTCTCTCTCTCTCTTAAATATATAGCTTTATTCTTGCTCATTTGTCTGGCAGCAATAGTGTCAAGAGAGAATGGTAGTCTGAAGGAAGCGCAGAGCAGGAGTGCAGTGCATGCACTGTTCTCTAACCACTGTTCTTACAAGGAAACGCCTCACGAAATGAGAAAGAGAGATAAAAGATGGGCATAGGACGAAAAACAGACAGAAAGTATGAGAGGAATGGGTAGAGAGGCAGGCGAGTTTGGCTTTGTTTTTCCCCTGGCTGGAATACCCTGGTGTGCACATGTGGGCATATACATATATCTCTCTATGCGTGTGTGTACACAAATATAAATGTAAATGCGTGAGGCTCCTACAGCACCAGCCCCTCGTAAGCAGGTCCCTCAGACTCGGGCGACTCTCTCTGCAGACGCAGGTGCTCCAGTGTGTTGTGGAAGTGTTTGTTAATCTGCTCCGTCTCCTCGCTGGCCTCCAGGTTCGGGAGATCCTCGCGGATCTTCTGGATCAGCTGATTCAGGACTTGGACCGTCACCTGCAAACACGCACACAGGTTGAGCAAATCCAGGCTGGTGTGGATTTATGCATATTAAAGGGACAGATAGACAGAAAATAATGAACTAAGACAGTGTTAAAAAGTTGTTAAAAAAATAATAAAGTATGAGATCTTAAATCCCTGTGATTAGTTGATGTTCAATGACTATCATAATCATGTAATAAATTTTTTTGTAGTATTAAAAAAAAATTATATATATATATATTTAGTGAGGAAAGATCCAAACCGGTAATGGCAAGAAATGTTGAAGTTGTCCTCGTGGGCTGATAGAAAAACCAATATGCAAGGCAAACAATGTAGTCATATTCTTAAACAAATTAGTCTTATGAGCTAGTTCTGTTTGTATTGAATTAAAAACATGCAGCAAGACCAGTGTAGGATAATTCATGAATAAATGACCCCTAGGACTTCAAATAAAGTCCAACATGAAGGTAAGTGTAAAAAAATAAATAAAACAAAAATGAAGGTAACTGGTAAGTTACCGACTCACTAAACTGCATGGTTTTCAGTATTTTCAATCAAAATGACGATGACAATGTGTTGTTAAAGATGGACTACCGTTCAAAATATTAGGATCAGTAAGATCGGTTTCAAATTAATGCTGTTCTTTTGAACTTTCTATTAATCACCCTAATTAAGACTCCTAAACAAAATGCTTCATGGTTTCCACAAATTGTATAGCAGCACAACTGTTTCCAACCTGGATAATAATACAAAATGTTTCTTTAACACCACATTAGACTTATTTATGTGACACTAAAATTCAGCTTTCACACTTAAAAATAAAGGTGCTTAAAAGGTTCTCCACAGTGATGCCTTAAAAAAAAACATTCAGTCAAAGTTTCTTTAAAGAACCATCTCTTTCTTACATTTTTCTAATCTGAAGAACCTTCTTTTGCCACAAAGAACCTTTTGTGAATCAGAAAGGTTCTTCAGATGTTAAAGGTTCTTTGTGGAACCATTTAGACAAAAAAAGGGTTCTTCTATAGCATTGTGAAGCACCTTTATTTTTAAAAGTGTTGCCATCAGATGAATAAATTACACATTAAAACACATAAAAACTGAAAACAGTTATTTTAAATTGTTCTATTTAACATGATGCTTTTACTACATTTATTTTTTTTAATTAAATGAATGAGCTTGAGATTTCTTTCAAAAACATTACAGAATCCAAACTTTCCTCCAGAAATGTGAAAGACAAACACATTTCCATAGGAAAAGAAGAAATGGAAAAATTTGCAGTATAGACAGTTCTGTTGATTATAATAACCGTGCTTATCTTGTTACTATAAATGTGAGCGCTAACCCTCTCGGCAGACATGGTACAAAAACTGTGCCAGGCACAAAAGCACTCACTGAAAGCACGGTGAGCAATTTATCCAGACACGAGGAGACGAGCATCTCAGGTAAATTCACACACCCACACACTCTCACACTCAGTGTCACATGAACGCACAAAAATAACACTGGTGTCAAACTACGGATTTACGGCAAGCTTTTGATTTCTGTCACTGTGTTGTAAATAAAAAAAACAATGAACAACATTGAGATCATTTAAACAATCCCCAATGCTGCTCTTCATCATAACACAATAACGCCAGGAGAAACACAGACAGGTAACGTCTCAATGAAATGCAGCGTGGGAATTTGTTTTGGCTTTGATTCTCCCATTTATTTCCACGTTTAAAGTGGCCCTTGTCCTAGGATGAAGCTCAGCTGTCTATAGCGACCTCTGTAATAAGTCAGACAGCTGAGGGGCACACCTTGACTTTAACTGCGTGTGTGTTTGTTTGTGCTTCCTCTTAGCCCCGGCTGCCCTGTGGCCCCGATGTGCTCCGGCAAGTCCTGACTCAATCTCCTTCAAATTGAACATGGATACAGATGCTTCCTCTCAGATAAGTGCAAGTTAGGTATAATCTAGCGCTGCTTGCGCCAGACAAAAATGTGGAGCACGGAGAGGAAAAGTGAGAATGAGTGAGAGACATGAGAACAGAGACCGTAAAGACAACAGGTTAATGGAGATCAAGAAATAAGATGCATAAGAGAGTGGAGAAGTAGAAAGAGAAGTGAATGGTCAAGAGTGAAAGGGCATCTCTGGTCATACCGCGTCATTCTCTCGCTCATAGAAGCAGATGTATCTGTTGAGGATCTCGATGAAGAGCTGAACTTGCAAGGACGGGTCCATGCACTGGTTAGCGATCTTCAGAGCCTTCTTCAAGCACTCCATCACCCTCCGTCCATCACGGATCTGACAATAGAGAGAGAGATGAAAAAAAATGATTTCAGTTCTGATTGCGGTGAACAGCCTCAAATTATTCCATTTTATCTTGGCAAAAGCCACTTAAGCCAGCTCCACTTCTCAGCGTATGAAGTTGAATTGGATTGGGAAGCTCTGTTGTTAGGGGCAACACATACCTCCCAAGAACATGCTGTGGAGCCGAGAGAAGGAACACAGCATGATCCTATTTCTCCACATGCATTTACGAGTCACAAAAACATTGACTATCGATCCTTACTAAAAGAAAATAAGCACAATTGCAACATCGGGTCCTCTGTATTTAACACCATTTCAAGGGGAGCTGATGTATTATTACTGATCACTGCAAAGGAGAATGTCAGTTACAATGCGCTATGTGCTCTGTAGCAAAAAAATATGAAAATATACACATTTGACTATCCGCCCGTGTCATGCAGGCATGATATATTCCAAAGGTATCATACAAAAGATGCTTTTAATTTAAAAGTGCAAAGAAAATGAAAATAACTTGAAAGACAGATTCAGATTCGGTCTTAACTGTTAATGTTTTAAGAACATTGTGGCTCTTTTTATCACACTGAAAGTGTAACAGAACTTAAATTTAGTCATGGTTTGCTAATTATTCGCTAAAAAAATAAACAAAAAAGAAAGAAATATATGTATACACAAATAGATAAACAACTTTTGGTAAACAGAAGCATCAAAATTTTGAAAAATAAAAATAAAAAATAGGGATGCTCCAAT
Organism: Carassius auratus; assembly: GCF_003368295.1. Taxonomy (NCBI): domain Eukaryota; kingdom Metazoa; phylum Chordata; class Actinopteri; order Cypriniformes; family Cyprinidae; genus Carassius; species Carassius auratus. Next base: position 18,590,443 of record NC_039249.1, read on the forward strand.
ACCACATTTTCCAGTCCTCGGCCGATACCAATAATTTTATTTTTGGTAGGCCTACTTGCCAATATACCAGGTACAGGTGTTTTCATTAAATTTGTAAATTTTTTCATATTGGGTACAGAAACAAAAAGAAAAAGTAATGTTATTTGGTTAACTTCTTTTATCAAACAGATATATCCTTCAGTTATTTTCACACCTAATTATGCCCACTAAAATGTGCTGAAACATGGAGTGATTTATATTGCAAAGCGACTCAGAAAAACCCACGAAGCAAGCACAATATGCAGAACGCACGCACATATTTGTTTTGGTGCAGAATGGAGGGACAAGTACAGCCTAGTTCATTTCACACTGGCTGATAATTTCACTTTCTTCATAAGGTTGTGTATGCTTAAAGGGTTACTTCACCCAAACATTTGTCCATAAATGATTCACCCTAAAGTTATCCTAGGTGTATATGACTTTCTTCTTTCAGACAAATCCAGTCGGAGTTGTATAAAAATTGTTTGTGATATTTCAAGCTATTTAATGTCACTCAACAGGTGTTGCATGCATCAGTCCAAGAGAAGTGAAATAAAAAGAGCCCATCCATAAAAATAAAAAACAGTGTCTCACACGGCCTCCAGTAGCGAATCGATGGGTTTTTGTAAGAAAAATATCCATATTCAAAACGTAATCATCACTTTATTGTAGCTTGTGCTCACTGTGGTAAATTGAAGCAGTTCCATGGAAATGACGTATGAGGTCGGCTTTGCACATGTGCATTTGCAACAAGTGAAGCGCTTCTGCTTATCAGCTCATGAACATCAGCTATACAGGCATTAATACTGAACATTTAAAACTATATTAACTGCATACATATACTTCAGAGACATCCTTAATCTCTAATAATAACTCCGTTCTGCTGTCTGTGTTTCATCTGAATACGGCACTTATCACACTCTGTCCGGTATCGGCGTTTGGTATCGGGAGCTCAGTATCGGATTTATCAGATATATAATCTGATTTTTTAAAAAGTTTTAATAATCACATTGGCCTTCAAGTATTGGAATCAAACTTTTTATTTTGACAGCGCCTAAAACAAGTTGAATTTTCCCTCTTTAATTGTTTACGGTCTTTTGTTCAAGGTTCCGTAATTCTTTGTCTTTGAATATGTAATAAACATTAATGCCACAAACCTCACGGAGTGATTGTAGGGATCAGCATGTGTGCAGTACACCTGTCTAAACAAAATGCTTAAAAAACATAAAATGTCCAAACAAGCAGCTCCTTCTGGAGGGATGAAACCAACCGTGACAACCTGCACACTCTTTAAAGGAGGATAAATATTAAGTAGAAAACCACATGACTTTCACAGCCACAGCTCTGCACTGCAAAACGGCACACTGGTGCATTTCAGGAGCTGGCCACATGTCAACTCACTAAATATCATTAGGACTGAATCCAAACCTTTCTATTATATGTAATGGATGCATGTGTACTATGAGTGCAACAGATCCCCCTACAGCTAAACTAGCAGTATGGGAGAAATGAATTAATAGCATGTAATATGACTTACAACAGCTGCAGGTATGTTTTATTCACAACTATACACAAATAACATCTAAAAACTTTGAAACAGGAGCAGTTTTAAAGGAACAATATATTTACTGTACTGTAAGTATAAAACGACTTAAATGTTTTCAGAGATTTAGTAAACATGTTAAGTTGAAATATTGTCCTCTCAGAAACCAGTGCTATACAGCCATGATACTGTATATAGAAATATCCGTTCCGGGACAGTGTTTCTGTTTATATTTTGGCCTGCATGATCCCGTCCACTGCCAATTATCCCATGAGTTCTACACCCCGGGTTGCCAGTTGGCGGGCAAATACAGCATGCTTCAGCCAAGGAAGCAAGCAAACGAACTGGATCAGAGATAGCAGATTTTACTGGACCTAACAATCCTCGATCCATCTAAAGAGCTCCATGAACTTGTTGGCTCGTGTTTGCCACTGTCACTTGTGCTTGTTCTGGTTGCATGTCCTCAAACTGGCAAACTGGATTGGATGATTACAGTATGTTAAACATTCACACACAGAATTCAGTTGTTAATACGAGTAACAGTCTTCTAACTGAACCTACAACCTTCATTTTTTGGAGTTACATCTGCATTTCGAGAGCGTGCTTAGAAAAATGAAGCAGTGTGAACGGAGCCAGAGGAAAAACTCAAAAATTCACACTTGTGTATGAGAGGTCAAGATGCACAAGCAGAGAGGACGTCACATTCTGAACAAACTGTGTCCAGCCTACACTAAATGCTGCTTCTGAAATGAATCACTAAGTTTCAATGAAAACACTGGCAGATTCCTTTACTGTTGTGAGCAATTTACCCTTAATTCTCACCTCAATACAAATGACTCATGAGAACATCTTCCACCTACAGCGTCTTGACAATAAAAAAAAGTTTTAAGCGTCTGAAATGTAAGCAAATACCTGAATATCAATTTCCACTGAAACTTTCATTTTCATATCTAAAATAGCATGTTTCTCTGCTCAAACTCCCACCATAACGAACTGAGATCACTCAGAAAGACTCTTGAAAATCGAAGGCGCCTTATTTCACTGTAAGGTCATACCTTTGTTCAAGACTATTCAATGAGACTTACATAACCTGCAATCCAATTACAACTTAAGGTCAGTCCTATTCATAGTCACAAAGGAACTCATTTTAGATTTCATTGGTCCTTAAAACCGTGGAAGACAAATACCAACCTCTTCTCCACTCTTGTCAGTGTTGCGTCCTGACCAGAAAAGGTGGGCACAAATGCTGACCGCACGGCACTGGTCGGGTTTCTTCAGCAGTTTGGAGGCAGCCAGGGCACACTGGGTGCGCAGGGGCTCGTGGTTCTCTTCGCTGAAGCACCGCGTGCGCTCAAATGTGCCAATGATCAGCGTTATTGCAGCCAGCTGAGCCTTCGAGTCGCTGATCTCATCTTCATACAGGGAGAAGGCCTTGGGACACACACATACAAAAATGAAAAGGCTTTTCAGAAATAAAGTGTTGAGTGTGAGAGAGTGAATACAATACGCAATATTCCTCTGATCTAGTCTTGCTCTCAGGCTATTACTGTATCATTGTGAATGGTAATGAACATGAGAGGCAAGGATAAGAATCCAAACATGTTACTCATCTTGATAGGTGACCTACCAGGCATTTAATCAAAATGTTTCTCTACCTGAGACATGAACTCGTAGGCAATGGTTTCATGGTTCTCAAAGCCGATCTCTCCAGCCGCCAGAGCCCCCTGGAGGAAGAGCCTCAGGGGTAACTCGGCCAGCTCAGCTTTGATCAGAGCACTGATGGTCTGATGAGCGAATGAGAAAATCTTCTGACATTTCTTTTCCCATTTATCATCCTGCGGAAGAGAAAGATTGACACATATGTGAAAAAAATCGCTTCTATTATAAACTGTGATTCTAATGCGAGTGCATTTCAGAAGTGTGAAAAAGCGGCAGATGAGGCTTCTGCAGCCGTGTCCATGAGAAAAGGAAAGGATGTACGATCGTTTCCTCACTATCGATGCCGAATGAAAACCTTTAAAGGGTTTATTAAGAATTCTAAGAACGTATGTTTATCACTGTTTTCATAAATTACAGTTCATTAATTCATGGTAAATTTAATGATTCGAATCTTTAAAGGTTCTGTATGCAACAGATGGGCTGCTGACCTCAAACAGAACTACCATGTGGATTACAACATTTGATTTACAGACGGTTATCTTTTATATAAATGTGTAATTACTCGGGGGCTTAATTACCAAATCTAGTGAGCAGCCAACCAAAAATCTGAAAAATAAATAAATAAATAATTGTTTATTTCTCCAATCAAACTGATAAAAATAGACTCATTTAGTTAGAAGAGATTTTTTTCTACAAGACTTTTGTCTGATAACAAGTAGAGGGAAATGAGTAGAATCCATGGAATAAGATAAAAAATGCATTATTGTTCCTTTGGATGTCAGAATAGGAATGCATATAAAATACTGTAATCAAATATGCTATTTGATGTTTAAACCGATAGGCTATGCTGTGATTACCTTAAACAACAGCTTTACATAATATTCACATATTCAGACAGGCACTGTATCAGCCCTACAGTTATAACATCAAATAGGCCTACTATTTAAACCTAGAACATTTTACTTAAAATGTACCTATTTTAGCTCACAAACAATTCTGACAATTGTTCTCACAAATGCAAGTTTATATCTCTTAGTTTGGACTTTATTACTCGATTTAACTCAACACTTTTTCAATTCTGAGAAACAAAATCCAGAAGTGTGGGATATACACTATAAAATAAATATGAGTCTGAGCCGAGTGGAAACGAGAGAATCATGAGAATCAGAATTGTGAGGAAAGTGTCAGATTTTTGACACATAAACTATAATTTGAATTATTTTATTCCACGGCTTCCATAGACTGCTCCAATAAAACTGTCATTTCCTGCAACCAGATAGGCCCTGCCAACAGAAACGTCATCCTTGTTTCGGCTTTGTTTTAGGTAATGACGTATCAGAGTAGGATGTTGCGAGGTTGAATGTGGGACATACCGAGGAGGAGTTCTCTTTGTAACGGAAGGCCAGTTGATAAGCAGCGAACACCAGCGGGGGAAGTGTGTGTCGAATTCTCTGGTTCCCCCCAGCGCCAAAGTGTTTCCTGGCAGTGTTTAAAATCTGTGGGAGGCACGAAACAAAGAGTAGATGAATCGATCTGAATAATTCATTGCGCAGCATGATGACCTCATCAACTGATTGAATGCACTGGGAGCTAATTAGAGCAGTTCAGGCTGATGTCAAACAATCGTGACATTGCCAGTCATTTGCTTATGATGCTCCATCAAGGGGATTATTTCTCCTTAGGATCCAGTGCTCGTGAAATGATCAAAGAAACATGCAGTACTTTCCCCACAAATAAGGAGCACTTAATGGCGGTGCATTTTTATAGTCTTCTTTGAGTGGAGGCTAACAATGCTTTGCTCTGTCTGAAATATATGATGAAAGGAGAGGGTAAGAGAGGAAAGAACGCGTACCAAATACTGCTGGTCAGGGTCATCTGAAAGCAGCAGATGAATAAAGCGGCCCACTAGGCTCTGTTCCTCTGTAAAGTCCTCAGGGTCAGGGTCCTCAGCAGGCTGATCTGGCTGGTCCTGGATCAGCGTAGACACCAGGGTCAGGATTGCATCAACCTGCAGGGAAAGAGCCACAAGATTATGCCTAGAATGCAAATAATAAAGTCACAGCAAAAGACATAGCAGAAGGCTGTTTGATGGCCCTAAAAAATGCCAATCATGAATTTTAAAGAACTTGTGAAGAGAGAGAGAGCATCTAAATATGAGTAGATGTATTATGGGGCAGGCAATTTTTCCCATTTTAAAAATACTTTCTCCCATTAATCTAGAAGTATGCTACTGACCCTGTAAAGTGCAAACACTTAGTGCACTTTAAAAGTTTGATTTAGTCACGCTAAAGCAATAATGTGTCTTTTCAAAATGCCATGTAAATATGTCACTCATACTGAAATAGTACAACATTTACTTTTTAACAGAGCTGGATTATTCAATTGTAGCTTGGCCTCATCCAGTCATTATTTTAGCAATTTTGTGCTCTACAGCAAACAGATTTAAATGGCTTCAAAGGGTTCCTCGCTGCTGTTATGTGCTCGGTGCTCTCTTTTCCACTGCTGATAAAATGAGGGGGTGAGAGAAAAGATGGTGCTTTTTTGGTACTGTCCTTAGAAAAGGCCAGAGGAGCTCCAACCTTCTTCAACACAGGAATATCAATATATTTCTCTCTCGGTGCAATGGCTAGACTTGTCTGAGTCATAGCTGACCTTTTTTTCTTAGGAGTCACCGATTTTAAGGAGAATGAACAATGCACCTTTAAAAAAAACAGGCAGAATAGACCACTTGGCTTGTGTGAAACGCCATTTAAAGCCAAAAGCAATCAAAAACTTATGCAGGGCTCTAAAGCCATGGCACGCAGCATAATAAGAAAAGGAGGAAACCGACAGTAGGCCACCTGAACCTGTCAGTCCCTTGCTATTAGAGATGCAAATGACTCAAATATTGGTTACATATTCATATATTCAAAAAGTTAATACAATGGCATTAGAAAGTTTGTGAACCCTTAAGAATTTTCTGTATTTCTGCTTAAACCTGACCAACATTACAACTTCATTTGAGACAATATGATAGCAGATAAATATGATAGCAGATCTTCTTCCACATACTTATTGACCAAAATGACCCAAGAGTAAATATTTTGGTTGGAGAAGTATAGTATGTGAAGTATCATCAGTTAAAGACGTGACTGAACAATTATTGAGATAAAAAAATTTGATGTGAGATTAGCAGCCCAGCTCCACTGAAGGAACATAAATCTGGCTCTTCTCTATTAAACTATGGTCATCACCACACAGGTTTGTGGTTTGCCATGCTATGGCCAAAGGCATTATTGATGTTATTTATGCTAAACAAGCTGGAAATAGAAGTACCAATCGATTTTATTTTCTTGCATTTGTGATGTGCAAAAACTAAATACTGTGTTAACCCAATATAAATGTTGTGAAAGGACCCGAAAAGAGCAGACTTAGATAAGTATCTCAATGTACACTAATATTCAAATGTTTGATTTGAATATAGCAAGATTTTTTTTTGTTTTAAATCTGGAGCCAGCAAGATACTTTTTATTCAGCAAGGATGCATTAAATTCATCAAACGTGACAGTAACGAGATTTACAATCGTACAAAAGATTTCTCGTTCAAATAATTGCGGTTTTAAAATTTCTATTCACCAAAATATCCTGAAAACTCCTGGGTTGGCTGCTTAAATGACAGCTTTGCCATCACACGAATGTGTTACATTTAAAAACAGATGTTTTTTTAAATTTGTAATAATGTTTAACAACAATCTTTTTTTTTTTTTTTTTTTAATCAAATAAATGTCGTTTTGGTGTGCATAGGTTTCCAAATGTAAAAAAAAAATCTTAGACCCCATGCCTTTGTATGGTAAAGAAAAAGTCAATGTAATTTACTGTACAAAGAGATACTAGACATCTACAAGACTCTCAAACTTTCTAGTACCTCTTACTGGGATTTCATTTGAGACATGCAAAAATAAAAATCTCCAGTCTGACCATTTAGTAGTGTATGTGATAAAAACCTGATCTTGGGCCACTATGGTGGTGTTGTAGTCCAGAATGTTGCTCAGCACGTAGCAACTCATGCTTTTGCGTGACTCATAATCGAAGTACTCAAAGAGTGGTGGAAAATGCTTGAGCTGAAGCACGGTGAGGATGTTATTGTACGTGTCCACAGGGATCTTCAGCAGCCTGGTTAGCTCCTTAGACACTGCGCTGCTGGTGGCAATGCTACACAAAAAGACATTAAAGAAATCAAAAAGTCACAAATAGACGCTGGTACACTGACGCTGTAATGAGTGACCTTACCACTGAGGCCCAATGCATTTTAAAAGGCAGATGGTTTGTATAGCTATGTGCTAAATTTACACTAAGATGTTGATGGTGGTGAAACAATTCATCAAAAAAATAAAAAATAAAAAAAATCCAGCATTTACAGAACTTTGATTTGTATTAAAAAAGGAGGACTTGAGGTATGACACCAATAATCATTACCACAACATAACAGACGTGTTCTGAAGTGGCAGCTAGTCACAAATATCAGCCCTTAGCATGACTGGCCTGTGCTGTGATCAGTCACTCACTGTGACTGCAAACAGTGAGTCATCATGGTTTATGTGGCATCCCATCCGCCCTCAAAATTACTAGGTGTCTGGTTAGATTTTGGACGTCAGCAAAGAAACAATCACGTTTATTTTTAACACGAGAAAAAGACAAAAATGCAAACAAAGGCGCCTTACCCTATGATCTACAATATTTAAGTGTGTTAGTATTAATGTGTTAGTATTTTCTATTAATATTCCTCAACGAATCTGGTTTGAAGAACCCTACAATTAAACTGCAATTATTTCTGCCTGAACCACGATGCAAGGACCCTATTCACATTTTATGATGTCAAAAGTTTCAGCCTTTGGGTTTTGTAAGCTTTGTATATTTCAAAGACATTCAGAGATAAACAAATACAAACAGAATTGAAAACATTTAACCAGCAATGACATCTCAATACTTTGAGCTGGTCTTGTTTTATTTGAATATCTTTGTTCATTTATAGCCACCAGTGACTATGAGCAGAAGTGCAACAGCTCAAATATAGATCAGGGTCAGAATGCTGGTTTAAGAGGTTCCCTAGTTATTACAGGCATGATCTCATGTAATAGTTTAGTTTCTTTACCCCAAAATCAGGCTATAAATATAGGAAAATAAGCACTCAGATCCTCAAGCAAGCAGAAGCCTACGGATCTTTTAGCAACAGACTAGCGGTGCTAAAGAGTGTGGGTGTTGCTTTGACCATGTGCTGATCTGCCAAATGGTGTGAGAAAAACATTGAAACTAATACTCACTGCTCCAGGTTGAGTTTGTTGAAAATCTCCACAGTACTTTCCAACACTTTATCCACATAGTCCACACGCTCAGGATAGCACTTCATGGCCAGATTGATGAGAGACACTTGAAGTGAAACAACATCTTCAGATGGCATGTCCTGACGAGACTGACAAGAAAAAATAAGGACAGCAACATTATAATCATTTAGAGTTTAGTTAATGATTTTACGAAGTTACTCAATATTTCAATAAAGGTACTGCATGATATTATACCTGTATGACTGTTGCCACTTGCTGTGAGAAAATATCGAATAGCTTGATTTCAGCAGGGATTCCAGGGCCATCTTCTCTGTGAGCAAACAAGGCCAATCTGTGGGATGAGATGACAATCAAACAACACTCCATATACAATGACCCAAACTTGAGCTAAAATGTATACATTTCTTTGTTTACACTGTATTTTATGGTGTCCTTGTTACAGTGTAAATATACATTTAAGTACTGAGCATTTATAAACTACATGTACTTACAAAATGTTTAGTGTTACAAAAAAGGGTTTGGTTTAGGGTTAGTTACATGTAATATGCACCAGATGCTGTAAAATATAGTGCTAACATTTCTTTGCATTATATAACCAGCAGCAGTTATAAAAATGTTAAAAAAGATGCAGTACATAAATAACAGATCTCTGTATAAGCTGAATTGGCACAACAAGCCACCTGTCAATAAGAGCAATGATGATGTTCTTGACGTTCACGTTTTGATGCAGATCGGCACATGAGCGAAGGAACGGGTTCAGCGTCTGCAGGTGAAACTCATCCGGAATGACCTGCAGAAAAAAGAAAGTGCAGGCAAAACTGTGAGGGCATTAACTATAACATGCCCACAGCGACTACTTTAAATAACTGGGCCAAGGGGAGCATGTTAAAAGATAGACTCCTACAGTCAAGTACAACAGGATGATTAGTGATGCTGGGATATTTCTGTACCTGTATGATGCACTCCATGAGGTATTCCTGTGCTAGAGAGTCTCTACAGTTCACCACCTGCTCCAAGATCCCAGACAACACGACCTGTGGGGAGTCGACACATATTTACCACAAGCTTCGTTAGAGCTGACAAATCCTTCTGCAGCATGCAGCAAAGTCTAAAATTTTCTGCCTAGAGTACATGCTGCTTTAAAACCACTAGACATTAAACAGGTCTGTGAAATTTACTATGCACTACAGTTTGGGGTAAGATTTAAATAATCCCCCCAAAAAATCCTTATGCTCAACAAGGACCCCCCCCCCCCCTTTTTTAAAAAGATAAATGACTAAACATAGCAATATTGTGAAATACTATTATACGTTAAAATAACTTTTCTATTTTATTGCATTTTAAAATGTTATTTATTCCTGCTGAGTATTCTATATTTCCCAAATCCAACACTTGTGATTCAAACAAAAAAAAAAAAAGAAAAAAAAAGAAAAGTGAGCATTTAAAGGTACAATATCCAAAAACCACTAGAACATTGTTATATATTTTGCTGACTTGTGTACTTACATTATCCTAAATGTTTTGAAGAATGTTTAAATTCAGAGAAATAAGCAATTTTATGCTTATATTTTATGACCGTGTCCACAGTGTCATTGTGTCGCCTGCCAATGATGTCATAACCCCTCGATTTGTAGAAAACATTGAAACACCAAAGACACTTTAATACCGTGATGACCGCACAGAGAAGCATTATAACAGAACTTTCAAACGTATCTAGTGTGATAAAACAGTGCTGCTTTTTCCCCACATATGCATGACTGGAAGAAGCAGAATGGTTGACTGTGGCAAAAGCTCCACTGCTTTCGAGCTGTGTGTCACGTTCATTCAGCGGCCTCGTTTCGCTTCAACGGCTTTCAGTCTCACCCTGCTTCATTTTACTACATTTATAAATCATTAGCTCAACCATTAACATGATTTCTGCCCCATCGGACTGCATCGGCTGTGGGGATGAAGACCACAACTCCCATGATTCCACACTCAGTCAAACATAATATTTAAATTATTAATTATTTAAGTCAAATATGAAACCTACTACATTTTGATTTGCCATATCAAGCTGAAAATGTGCATTAACCTCTAGTTAGAAAAGCATAAAGTACATCAGGAAAGCTGCCCTGCGGGCAAAGTGTTATGCATATGTATGGGTGCTTGAATTTAAAAATCAAATGAGAACATATTGAGCCTGTCACATTGTTAATTCATGAACGTGAACATGGAGAGCTTTAACAAACAGCTTTCAAAGGACTATCAAAAGATGCCGTGACCTCTTACGCTGTTGTCGTTCCATCAATGGCTCTTTTACCCAGTGATTTATGCTAAGTGCTAGCTTGAGGTTCCCACAAATAAACAGGTAATCAAGGTCAAATCTAATTTCAATGCACCCTTTTAAACCTTTAACAGAGCGTTATGGGCTTTGCAGTAAGATCATTTATCTGCCCTGGAGCACTGAAACCAAAACGCACCTGTTTGTACTTTTCCACATTGACGCCTTCCAGCTGGCTCAGTCGGACCAGATTGGTCCCTACGAGGATGCGCAGCTCTTGTCTCTCCTTCTCTCTCTTTTCTCGGTCCCTACTGTGTCCCTGATGCTGCATGCGCACCCACAGTTTATTCATCTCGGCAAAATTCAGCAGCACAAAGTCAATGGAGTCATTAATGTCCCCAGTCATCTCTTCCCTACATCACACAGGAGAGAACACTGGTAATCATTCAGTGCTTAGCAGATAATGAGATTTTGTAGTGTTTTTTTTCCGTCAAAAGCAGTCTAAGCTCTGGACGTGGGGAAATTGACTTTTCCTAGCAATGATTTAAATTGTATTTTAGCCCACAGGATTATGCTACGGCATCATTTAAATGGCTCAGTGTGAGTCACAATACTCTTGAGCTACTTGAGGTGCTATCACAGCCATTAGATAAGGAGTGTCATACTCGGCCTGCTCTCCATCATCAGGCAGGATGTTGCGCGTACACTGCAGAAGGTAGTTCCTGAGGAACAAGCCCCGGAGTGGATGCTGCACACCACGGCACATTTCCACCAGGTCCTTTAGGATGTCTTTGCGGGATTGGGGGAAAGAGCGAACGTACACCACTCCGACAGTTATCAACAGATACCTGAGAAGCCAAAGAGAGAGAAGTTAATGAGCGATATGACTCAATGACCGCAAAAAGTGGGAAAACAAAAGGCACCAGATAACTAAAGCACTAAAATTCAGATCAGAGGACTCCAAAGCAAATATAACTGAGCTTTATAATAAAAAGATGGATGTGCTTGAACCCTAGAAGATAAGTGTTTAACACCATACGCTGCATTTATCCTTTACAATATAAGCAATACAAAATACTTGAGACATAAAAGACATCTGCACTGTTTATCAGTAACAGGCACAAAAGCAACACTTTCTATTCCCCGAGCCGGACTGATTTCAGAGGATTTGAGAAGTTTATTTCGCTACACTTTGAATTCTTTGTGTAGATTAATTAGCATTTGGATGTAGTAAAATTATAATAATTCTGACACAAACATTTTTAGGGGAATGAAATCTAAGACATTTTAATACAAAATTTGAAGACACCACCTAATTACATTCAGAAGAAATGAATGAGTGGTGAAAAGGGCCGGGCTGCTTTTTTAAACATCCCAATATATTTTAAGCATTTACTTTTGATGACTTTCAATATTCTCAGATGGTTCAAATGGATGATTAAGCCATTAACAAACCACAGCTGCTGCAAAGTGTTAGAAATCTTCAATACAGAAAATAAAATGCCATAAAAATGTATTCTGTACATGTATAATTTATTTCTAGAAATTACTTTATATTGACTTACATTTAAATAATATGTAATAATGTTAATTTGCATGATCAGACCTATTAAATAGCCTTCGAGTAATCAGGATTTCCATTGCTACATTTCAGAGGATGAGCTATTTAGGCTGAACTGATTTGCTAGCATAGTGATGACTTTGCAGATCATTCACAATGAACTGATTCACAAGAAAAAATGCTTCTCCAGCACTGCATATTAAACCCAGGACAGATTTGCATGGCATTTGATTATCCCCACAGCTGTAAAAGTGCATGCAAACATTAAAAACATTTTACCATTTGAATGGGCTACACTGCTACTTGGACACCCAACCCTGGTCTTTAGCAACAGCCACACAAAATCAGAATCAGAAGCATATACCATAAAATGGCACATGCTCAAAAGTTGATTACTGATTCTCATGGCCAGGCAACAAAAATGAGCTCTGAATAATAACAACAAAGTGCTACTGATGGCATTTTATTTACATACATTCAGCCCTACACATTTACCTCAGTGCCAAATTAACCTGGCAGTGGACATCTGTCTTAACAAAAAAAGTCTTCTGTCCTTTCAGCAACAAATTCAGACCCCAAAAACATTTCAGATCTTTTATGTTATTGTTATCTACACAATAAATTAACATTAGAGATCAACTGTATTGGCTTCTAGCAGGTTAACAGATTTTAATTTAAGAGAGAGATTGCTTTCAATCACTCAACCCATATAGAGAGAGCAACTGAAATAAGAGCACTATAGCGGATCAGAAATAAGTTACTGACTAGATTACAGTGCCTTCAGTGAGAGGTGTGGGCAGAAATGATAGCAGGCACAATGCCATGAAAGCACTGAAGTTGAGTCAGAGAACTGGAGTGCACATTTTTCTGCAAGTGAGTGGGGGTGCCTTGTGTCGCCCCAAAGGACATTGCCTTTGCCAGGCTCCCCAATGATGGCCAACTCCTGATCACCATTTTAGCACTTCCAGCTATTATTAAAAACCACACTCCAAGGAGTAACCCAGGAATCACTTTATTTTCTGTAATACACCCAAGCGGTTATGTGGTAGAAACACTAGCTGCATTTCCATTACAGATTTGCACAAAACTTTAGCCATGTTTTATAAAATGGCATTTCCATTAACCAATGTTATGTGACTAAAACATAATTTTTAGCTCCCTCAATAAGTCATTGCGACGGATTCTGGTAGGGTTTTGTATATTGCAGCCACTGCAATTGCCATTATTTTTAATTGAAGGTGTAACTTTACATAAGCAGAACTGAGAGACACTTCTGTGATTATTCTGAAATGTGGAGCGCAGCTGGTATAAACACAAGAATTGACTGGAGTTGATGGATTCAGCTCCGGTGGCCGTGCCAGAGTCGTAAAATGCCACAGACGTGTACTGTGTGAACTGTCTAATCATTAATGGCATGAAAAAGCCCCTTATATTTGAGAGCTGCCAGGTATCAATTTTTTCTTGGAGGTTATAGTACACTGAAAAATGATCATATGACTTTTTACATATGCCACTTGACTGGTAAACGTGAAGTAGAAGAAAAAAAAAAAAAAAAAAAACTTTCCATTGCTGTTTTGTGAAATATAAATTTTTCAAAATGCCTGAAAAATTCAAATTCAATCGATACTAATTTACACATTTCCATATTTTTAATTAAGACGGTTTTCAACAAATAACAAAAGTGTTTTAAGCCAGATTTACTAAATATGGCAGATTAGCAGGAGGCCACAATCCCATAAAACACTCAATTTCTAATTAAAGAACACAAACACAACCAGCTTCAATTTCCATAATGATCAAAGCAATTTACCAAGAACAATGCAAATCAGCAACTATCATATCCATGTCAAGTTAAGACATGCCCCAAACTTATTAAATCAAATTGCATAATTTTTCTCATTTTAAAGGTTAACTCCTAGAAAAATTCTAACGCAATAAAGTCATCTAAAAATGTTACTGTCAACACCTTTTCATCCTTAATTGTTTCATATATTTAGTAAATCCTGACAGTTGTTTTTACTGCCAAGAGAGGATTTGCACTGGTGTAAGCTGTTAGTAAATCTGGCCCATTTTCCAGAGTTTCCATAAACTGATATCAGATGCATTTCTCTTTTCTTTTTCTTAGTCTTTTCTCTCCAACAGCAAGTTGATAAATTCAACATTTTGTATTTTCATAAAACAAGTATATAGTTCATTGCACGGCATGTTTCACAGTGAAGTGCAGCACTGTGCTGTGAATATACTGCAAACAGCATGTGATCAAGTGTTTTTAGTGGAGTACAACAGCTCACAGTGAATGCAGCTAACTCCATCAGTGCATGTGCTGCGAGTTTAACATGCACTTGGGAATACAATGTTACACTTGTCTTTAATACATGGTTTACACTTTTAAAATCTGCATAATTTCCAACATTTCTGTGAATAGAAGATTACAGCATTCCACTGAATTTGCAATGAGAAGCATGGGTTTACAGCTTTTGGGGGGTGGGGGAATCATGGTGTTCATGTGTTTCTTTTAATGACAGCAGTCAATATCACGACTGAATTATTTGAACTGTCCCACGGAACATTTTCATTTTATGATGATTATCCATAAAGTGTGCAGCTTTAAAAATAAGCAGATATTTTTGTCTGCTTTTCAGGTGGTTGATGCAACTTTTTCTGTGTGTGTGTGTGTGTGTGTGCGCACGCGCATCGGGGCAGAACTCCACCATGCATGATACAGAGAGGAGCATAGGAGAACTGTAAACATGGGACCATGTAGAGACAGAAATGTCATGCCGTCTTGTAAACAAGATAAAATAACAGTTTGTTCAATAAAATTACAAGGTATAGACCTGTTCTGTAGGAAAGGTAACCTAAAGCTGTTGCTAGTAGGATGCTACTCAGCGGGTGTCTTACTGCATTAGTCCAAGAGAAGTTTAAGTTTAATACTCACACTGCTCTGAGGGGCGAACAAAGCCTTCTGTAAGGAAATCAATGTGTTTTCGTAAGAAAAATATCCATATTCAAAAAGTTATAATCACTTTAATGTAGCTTTCACCAACAGTTGTTTACAAAAGCAGTTCCGGGGCGAATGACGTATGAGGTCAGTACTGCGCATGCGCCGTTGAGTCTCTTGAAAACTAACGTTTGTTAACAGGACCAAAAGAAGCAAAGTTTTCTTATTTTAGCAAAGGAAAACCAGTGTCCTCTTGGCTTATATCAAAATCCTCCAACATTCTTCTTCACAAATCCACGATTTGTACTTATAATTAGTGAATGTTATTTTGTTTTGAACTCTCCTTTGCCTTTCTGCATGCAACACTTCTGAGCAGCGCATGCCCAAAGCTGACCTCATCCGTCATTCCCCCAGAACTGCTTCATTTACAACCGTAAGAGCAACCTAGATTAAAGTGATTATTACGTTTTGAATATGGATATTTTTCTTTAAAAAACGCAGCGATTTGCTACAGGAGGCCTTTGTTCACCCCTGGAGCCATGTGATGCGCTTTTTAATTAAACTTCTGTTGGACTGATGCAGTACAACTACAGATGATCGACCGATATGTGTTTTTCTATAGCCGATGCTGATGTTTAGAGGTCAGGGCCAGCTGATGGCCGATATGTGCTGCTGATTTTTAGTTTACAGTCCTGCTACAAGCATTTTATTCAGACTAAAACCCCTTTAATTCGGGTGAGAAAGCTTTTTTCCCCAAGTGGCTTTTGCACATAATAATAATACCGCAGCAGACGCATTTTGCAACATTAAGGTTAGAAATCGTTAATATAAACCACGATCGATCATGGAAATTATCAAATATTGACATCACTAAATTCAAATGAGTTGGATGGAAACCTGGCTATTGTCTGCATCAAACCATGCTTCCGGACAAATGACATTCTCCATTCTGGGCAGCTCCAGGACAGCTGTCTCTCTGAGCACGGTGCTGCCTTGAGCGGGGTGGAGTAATGGAGCCCTCAATCACACTGCAGTGTTTGTGAGAATAAGGAGCATATGTTTTCCATCTTATTACTTAGTTTTCATTTAAGTATTTGTAAGCAAACTTTAAAATATACTCACAAAATCATAGTAAAGGAGGGTTTACATTTCTTCCGTTTGCATGTATAAATGTGGTATTTTTTTTGACCAAAATTACTTTGTCCACTGTCAGAAAAAAAAGGAAATTCAATATTTTCTCAAAAACAGGGCATTATCTAACACTAAGGGATAAATAAGCCTATTATTTTCACTGAAAGCTGATAAATGATAAATCACAGGACAGTCTGACAATTTTCTGCACTCCTGAATGTTTGTCCTGAATGTACATTATGTGCAAGCTTGTGTGTTGTGTGTGCATGTAGTGTAGCAGCACATTAGTTTAGAGCAGAGATTAGCTTCCTGTACAATAAACTGTTTAAAATGTGAATTCACCCAATCAATTGTGATTGTCCACATGCTACAACCAAACAAGCTTGAGATATAACCTCCAGCACTTGTCCATCGCCGTCAGTATAACCTTCATCATCTTTCTGATTCAAGTGATCCACACATCTGTCAAACTAATGATGTGTAATCCGTGAAATCCTGATAAAATGCAGGTATATTATGGGCTGTTGGCATTAATTGTGCTCGTGATGGAGTGTTAGTGAAGTGCTTTCGAAGTGACTGAAAACTACTCGCACCAGTCATAAATCACCCCACTCCACTACACTCACTCTGCCAGGAATGGAAGAACAAACTAAAATCTCTTCTGTAAAAATGCCCCTGTGGAAGTCTTTTTAAATTTGGGGCAACAACGTCACCAAGTATTTAGCAATGAAAATCACCAACATGCTAAAAAATAAACTCATTGTAAATAAATGTTATTGCACTTATTTACAAATAATCTATTTAAAAATGTATTTAATTGTAATTTCATTTTTTTTTTAATCAATTTAATGGATCCTTGAATTAATTTCTTTAAAAGTAATGACCCCATTCGTTTTAATGCTATTGTAAATATAATACCAGTCCTCATTATAAACACAAAATAATAATAATATTCAATTGTCTGTGAAGACAATTAGACTATTTTTTATTTGATGGGGGACGGTGAGGAACCTGAGTAATGGGTAAGGGTGGGCGCTGGCCCAAAAAAGGTTGAGAACCACTGCTCTAAATGGTTCACTCTAAATGGAAATTGATGCTGCGTAATAGAATGAATGAACAGTGTTAAGACATTAGATATAAGTATTGACTGGCTACAAAGTCAACATGTGCAGGCACTGATAAACAGCTGGTGGAAAGACTAGACTAGCCAAAAGAGAGTGAGTGCCAGAAAAAGACAATGAGGGGGAAAAAGAATCTTCAGGAGAAATACACAAGCAGCGCATATTGAAAATTGAGTGCCAGCATACTTGTGAAATTGTGGATCATAACAAGATGCCCAAATGAATGCAGACTGCTCTATTGGCAGTTTTATTTTATTGTCACAGTGTTGGCCAATGTGACCAAAATGGCAAAATCTCGAAAATGTCTCGTGCAGTTATAGTATTTGGGAAGATTTCCTGAGATACTCACAGTCTAGGGATGATGTTGCCTGCATACTGAACAAGCTCATAGAGGTCAGAGACCTTGCGGCCTTTGGCGAACTCATCTGTCAAATAGACCTCCAGGTAATGCAGCTCATCAGAGATGGCCATGTCTACAACAACAGTAGAGTACAATAAATAAACTAAATTTCTACAGATCACATGTAGAGGTGCTGGTCATATAATTAAAATATCATCAAAAAGTTGATTATTTCACTAATTCCATTCAAAAAGTGATACTTGTATATTAGATTCATTCATTACACACATACTGATATTTCTTTTAAATTTTGATGATAATAACTGACAACTGACAAGGAAAAACCCAAATTCAGTATCTCAGAAAATTAGAATATTGTGAAAAGGATCAATATTGAAGACACCTGGTGCCACACTCTAATCAGCTAATTAACTCAAAACACCTGCAAAGGCTTTAAATGGTCTCTCAGTCTAGTTGACTTGACAGTTTTCCAAAAGACGACCATTGACACCTTGCAAAAGGAGGGCAAGACACAAAAGGTCACTGCAACAGAGGCTGGCTGTTCACAGAGCTCTGTGTCCAAGCACATTAATAGAGAGGTGAAGGGAAGGAAAAGATGTAGTAAAAAAAAAAAAAGTGTACAAGCAATGGTGATAACCACACCCTGGAGAGGATTGTGAAACAAAACCCATTCGAAAATGTGGGGAAGATTCACAAAGAGTGGACTGCAGATTCAAGAACCACTACGCACAGACGTATGCAAGACATGGGTTTCAGTTGTCGCATTCCTTGTGTCAAGCCACTCTTGAACAACAGACAGCGTCAGAAGCATCTCACTTCAAACAGGACTTGAGTGGTCCAAAGTTATTTTCTCTGATGAAAGTAAATGTTGCATTTCCTTTGGATATCAGGGTCCCAGAGTCTGGAGGAAGAGAGGAAAGGCACAAAATCCATGTTGCTTGAGGTCCAGTGTAAAGTTTCCACAGTCAGTGATGGTTTGGGGTGCCATGTCATCTGCTGGCGTTGGTCCACTGTGTTTTCTGAGGTCCAAGGTCAACGCAGCCGTATACCAGGAAGTTTTAGAGCACTTTATGCTTCCTGCTGCTGACCAACTTTATGGAGATTCAGATTTCATTTGTCAACAGGACTTAGCACCTGCACACAGTGCCAAAGCTACCAGTACCTGGTTTAAAGACCATGGTATCCCTGTTTTTAATTGGCCAGAAAACTCGCCTGACCTTAACCCCATAGAAAATCTATGGGGTATTGTGATGAGGAAGATGTGATATGCCAGACCCAAGAGTGCAGAAGAGCTGAAGGCTACTATCAGAGCAACCTGGGCTCTCATAACAACCTGAGCAGTGCCACAGACTGATCAACTCCATGCCATGCCGCATTGCTGCAGTAATTCAGGCAAAAGGAGCCACAACTAAGTATTGAGTGCTGTACATGCTCATACTTTTCATGTTCATACTTTTCAGTTGGCCAAGATTTCTAAAAATCCTTTCTTTGTATTGGTCTTAAGTAATATTAAAATTTTCTGAGAGACTGAATTTGGGATTTTCCTTAGTTGTCAGTTATAATCATCAAAATTAAAAGAAATAAACATTTGAAATATATCAGTCTGTGTGTAATGAATGAATATAATATACAAGTTTAACTTTTTGAATGGAATTAGTGAAATAAATCAACTTTTTGACGATATTCTAATTATATGACCAGCACCTGTATAGTACACTGTTCTTTAATACTCAAGAAAATTCTTAATGTTTGATTAAATATTAAATGTTAGAATAGAGAGTGCAGATGATTTCTATTCTATTTAAACACAATGCAATGGAAACATACAGAGTTCGTAGTAGCTCTTGGGAGAAAGCATAGAAGTCCTCAACTCCCCCAACATATTTGAAGCATGTTTCAGTGCATCCATCAACTTGTTCTTGTCCTGGATGAAGAACATAAATGTTCATAAACAGATTAAGGGTGCAGCTTTAAGACTCTAATATAAATATAATTTTTTTGTGTGTGTGTGTTTGGTTTTAATGGTTAAAAGCATGAAGCATCACTGCTGTGGATGGATTAACAGTGTTACAGAAACTGTAAACGTGCATGTACTTAACTCACCAGACAGCGTTTCATCTGAAATGACTGAACCTTGACTGCCTGCACAGCTTCATCCAACAGCTTCTCCTGCTCATCCTGAGGTGACTGCTGTGTGGTAGGCTGGAAGAGACAGGTGCAGCCAAAAAATCAAACTAGAAACTAGCGTCTAAATTTAATAAAAACATCAGTATTGTATGTCCCATCAGTAAAAAGTTTGGATAGAAAATAAATTATTACCATTTTCTACATTTTATAATAGCTTCTACGATAGGGAGGTATTGGCCAATAATCTGTTTCGGCTGATAAAAGCAATTATCTGCACTATCGGTCATCAGCTGATTATTAAGTAGTAGTATATATTTATTAAATGCCATGTTAGCATCTTAGCCTCTTTTCATGGCAAAAACAATAAAAAAAATATAAGTATAACAAATACACAAGATTTTTTACATTAACATATGATAAAATTATACTAAACTCTTTAAGGGAGTTGACTTCATTAAGGTTTTCTACATTCATTAAAAGCTGGACAGTCCAATAAAATATGTTTGACAGAAAAAGGAACCTGCACGGAATAGGGCCTTTAAGCAAGAATGTGTGAGTAAAAGTCATTGCACACGGAGTCCAAAATTTCCGTCCGAAATATTTGCACGTTATAACACCATAAATACGACCTAACGTGTCAATCAAGTTTATACACTGCCTCTGAAACTTTTGTCTGTTATAAAAATTCGGATCGGGTTAAATTTTCTGTGTTTTCGAATCCATAACATGCATTTTGATAGGAAAGGATGACGAATACGAAAAAAATGAAAAATATACGTGAAAATTTAGGACCTTCAGTCTTGTATGACCTATGCGACATCTGGTAATTACCACTTGATCAAATCTAGCTTTAAAAGAGATTAAGAGATTGCATTAAATTTCTGGATGCATGTAATTCCATATAATTTATTATTTGTACATGTATCCCACTCTTATATAACACGTCTGATTTCTGAGGGAGGAGTTTGACCCTTGTTTACTTTCTGATTAGAAGCCTCCTTTGAAGCTGCATCAGCTCGCTCCATTACTGACAGCCCAACATGGCCTGAAACCCAACAAAAAAATTATATTATAGAATTGATTCCGTAGATGGTCCACTTTGGTTAAAATACAATCAAAGGGTGCTGATTGCTTAAAAACAGACAATAACCAGGGCAAATTATTTCCTTTCAATCAAAAGGTGTTAGAAAAGCATGTCAGACATTAACCTGCATGAAGAAAAATGTTTCTTGTGTTGAATATAGGGCCGTTTTGACACTCTTTAATGTGGCATGGCAGAGCGCTGTAGCAGCTTCAGTTCAAGTAACAGCACAGAGCACGGGTCTCTTCCACTTTAATAGAAGTTAACGTGCAAAATAAACATTAATGAACATTGAAAGATACAGTACAACTTACCAAAATAAATTAGTCATATCTCAGGTTATCACTCAATCAGTGTTTCAACCGAAAGAAAGATGTCATTTAATACAGCTTGTGAACACTTTATCCACTGTTCCAACAACCCTCTACACCAATATAATCGCCATTGGCTAGTAAAATTTTTAGTTTACTCACCAGACTGATA
The DNA here is from genome assembly GCF_003368295.1 of Carassius auratus. Classification (NCBI taxonomy): domain Eukaryota; kingdom Metazoa; phylum Chordata; class Actinopteri; order Cypriniformes; family Cyprinidae; genus Carassius; species Carassius auratus. The sequence continues at coordinate 18,612,053 of NC_039249.1, forward strand.
TACTATTTTACACACACACACACACACACACGATTCCAATCAGCTTATCTTTATAAAATGGCACAGCTTCTTAAATCTTAGCATCTTTATCAGTCAGTAAAGCATTATATTATGGTATTAAGCACTATTTAATGACAGAACTTTAGTGATTAGAACTAAAACGTGATAACCATGTATGAATGCATATTTGTCATTTTGGGTTTCTGTATAAAAAAAAAAAAGGGGGGGTTATAGATCAGTTCAGCAAATAAATAAAATAAAATTAAATAAAATTTCCTCTCCTGTAATTTGTCTTCAAACCTCTGCAAAATTGTCGTTTTCAATCTTTTTCAAACTTTATAAATATCTATACTTTCATTTTTTTTTATCAATTTAATGAATCATTGCTGAATGTTCAAATAACCTTAATATTCACAAACTTGACACTTCCTCTTGTATATTCACTACTGTTCAATAATTGTATATTACTTAAAAATATTGTTTAAAAATGAATTACAGTAGGCTCATATTACTGAAGTGTCAGAGGTCTGCACAGGCTGGGGTGGGGTGGGGGGGCTGAGGGGTTGACATACGTAATGACAATAAACAGCCATTAACGACCCAGTGTCAGTACCACACAGTTAACAAACTTAACGTGAATAGGAATTTTAAAGTGTTATGATAAACGGTAATGTTATACATAACTGATTATGGGTTGCTTAAAACTGAATGAATGAACCAGAGACCAAACATCGCTTATGTTATGCATACTAAAAACACTGCAACTCTTCAAATATGTAAATGCGCATGTAAACAAAGAGCTGCATATAAACGTATCACAGATGTATGATTAAGATAAATAAAAATAACGATATAAACCTAGCTGTGAAGACATAACAAGGCTAATGCTAGCAGGATTAGCAGTTTAAATTAGCTCATTTTGAACAAAACTTGTGAATTGTAAAGACAGCAAAACATAACGGGTGTAAGTTTACTACACCTGCATGCCAAATGTTAAACCGCTAGTAGAATTTACCAAGACAGAGGAAATAAACGTGAATAATTAAGTGTACGTAGGCCTCGCATCTCAAACGCTTAAGCTAACGGCTATCTTCACAGACGCAAAACAGCCCACCAATAGATCGCAGTGCCCCTCTGACACCATCACTGCTGTGATCAATTTAACGGCGAATATACAGCACACATCATACAGTCGGAGCACGCAACGGTCGCTAATATCTTACCATTATTATTAGGTGTTTTAGAGGAAACACTGGATGACCCCCCCCGTGAATGTGTCGTGTCACGTGACTGCGCCGCTGCTGCTCCGCCTCATGCCGAGCAGCACAACAAGCCCTGAGAGCTGAACTATTCATCTCTGAAAGCTGTAGAAACTACTTTAAGAAAATTTAAATGAATTATTTTACAATTAAATAATTAGTTGTGTCATTACATGATCCTATTTGTGTGAAAAGTGTAATGAAAAACGTTTCTCTGACCAACATGTTACATTGTATACTTCGCTTTTCCTGTAATGTTAGATTTTTAAAAGACGTTAAAAGTTACGTATTTCACGCCAACGACACTGGCCACGCCCATTTCTTGATCCACCAATGGCAGGTCCGAACGTTTATATGGGGTGTGGCCTATGTTCGTTTTCGCGCGAAACCAAATCTGCGGAAAGGATTCCATTGTGTGTTGTGGTTACAGATAAGATCCGAGCATCTTTACAAATGGATAAAGAGTTATTTCGTAAACTTGCGTCGAAGATTGGGATAACGGCTGTTAAAGTATTGAGGTAAGTGTCCCAGTGTCGAGTGACCAGTCGCTTGTTTTGAGATTCAGTGGTTCAATCCGAAGTAAACATAACTAATTCTGGTCATTTACTTTCAGTCAAGCCGAGGAATACATGCGATTATCCCAGGTGAAATGTGTTGGACTGGGTTCTGTTACAGCCACCAGCAAGGCCATTATTTGCCTTGAGTTGGCAGCGACTTCCATGAAATTTCCTCTAGACAAGGTAAGATCCGCTTCATTATATTTATTTATTCTACACATCAGTGCGTAGTGATGTGGGCATGTATGTATGTATGTATGTATGTTATGTTACTATAACTGTAATATCATAATTTTCTATAAACGTTAAGCCCAGTAGACTTTCTGGTGTTTGCCTATTGATTTTATTTATCCCTAACACTGTCCAGTTGTGGCATCACAATAAATTTTTCTTTCCATCTCGCCTCAAATTCTGTATTAAATAAAATTGCTTTCTTTATGGAAATAAATTATCATTTTATAATTAAATGGCTTATTACAGTGTTTTTCCAGCCCTAATTTTATAGCAATGTATGTATTCTAAATTTACCAACATAATTAGGAAACACCTTTTGCCATCATTTAGACAAAATTACAGCCTGGTTGACAGTTAATAGAAAAATTATCTTGTCCAATTGCATCACATATCTAATATTTAATATAAAGAATGCTTATCCACAGATAATTAATTTTTAATTACGTGATTAAAAAATTATCAAAACAACTTTCACACGAAGCGTTGAATATTTTACACAATATGTGGTACACATTAACATTTAGTAAAAGTTGTATTTTTTATTTTTTTTTGCTGTAATTATCCAAATAAATATTCTTTATACTGGATAGGAGTATGCCATCAAACTGTCTGGACTAAGTCCTAAGGTTTACTCCAGTAATCTGAAGGCTATGGAGTGCATGCTGGGCCTGCAGTCAAACCTGGGTCTCAGAGATCTTGCAGTGCAGTTCGGGTGTTTGGAAGCGGTTAAAGTGGCCTCTCAGATCCTTCAGAGGTGAGCCTTCACATTGCATCAGTGCAATAAATCTTAACTGAATGACTTCTAAACTTGCATGTATTTGTTCAAGGTATGAGACCAGTTTGCCTGCTGCTCAGCATCAAGACCTTGACCTGTCAAAGCCTCTCTTTACCACAGCAGCTCTCTATGCAGCATGCAAGTGAGTGTAGATTGCTGTGATGTCTCATTGTCATGGAGTCAATAATGACTGGTTCAAAAATACTTGATGGTGGATGATTGTGTTTGATAATTACATAATTTTGGTTGGGAGCTCAATTGTCTCTTGAACCTCATTAAGCTCTTCAGAGTGTCACTGTGGTCAAAGTACTTTAATATGAGGCTATGAGAGGTGCATTGAGTAACCATTAAATTTGGAGCTTTAATTACATTTGGAAAGGTCAGATCTTGGATTGGTTATCACATAGTTGTTAAATGTAGTCATGGTTGTTCCTGTCCGTGCTTATAGCGAGTTTATTTGCATATTAGGCTCTATGAAAGTGAGTGCTTGTATGAGAAATGCTACTGTCTTTCTTAAAGGTGGTACTGCAGACATTAGACTGCCTTAATCTACTGAGCCTGTGTGGGACTATTGTTATCCAACCTAACTCTGTTACTGTATGATAATAAACAACAAAAGCTCCCAGATGGGTCCAAAATATTTTATGCATGTCAGCAAGCCAAATAAATCTCTAAATCTAAACTGCACCTGGTTTATATTCAGTTAATGAAGATGGAAAAATAAATTGGTTTCTTTCCTTCCTTTTTGAAGGTGCATGAAAATCAGAACTGACAGGAAATTAGCCTCTTCATCTGGCGCAAAGAAGGGCATCTTTGACCGGCTGTGCACACAGTTTCAGAAACTCGGACAGGAGATCTGCAGTGAGTGTGAATTCTTCAAACAAATGTGACACATTGCCTAATTAAAGTGAATAAAGACATTTTTGTAGGAGATCTTGGCCTGGCTTTCGTGTTCTTCATTAAAGTGAAAAAAAAAAAAAAAACTTCAAAGAGATCTGTCACAAAGAAACACATTTGACTGGCTACAATAGCTACAGACTTATCACAGTTAGACAATGTATCTAGATATATTCATTTTGTGTAATTCATCATCAAAGAGCAGCTTGTTTCTTCTCAAGTAGTTATTGAAGTTATGATATTAAGCTGACTAATTCGTTCTATCTCCCTCCCTGTACCCTCAGATGAGGCTTCATCTATGGAGAAACCAGTCAAAACTGTTCAAAAGAGGCAGAAGACAATCACTGAAATGCTAGAAACAGGAGAAGATGGTAAGAAAGCCATGTTTACCACAGTAAATAATAATGGCAAATTCTTATTGTACCCATAAGCTGCCCTTATGTTACAATGGAAGGACATTTTCTGTTCCTAAGCATTTTTTTTTCTCTAAGAAGACTAATAAATAATATTTCTACATGTAATATTTAATAATAGAATATATGTTTGAGGATTAAAAGTAATTGTCTTTTTGGCTTTTTCCAAGATGAAAAGCTTTCAACATCCCCTAAGCGAGAGAGGGCTGAGAAGACGGAGGAAGAAGAGACACAAAATTATGAAGAGTGGAAAAGAAAAATTCTTGAAAATGCTTTAAAACCAAAGACAATAGATTCTTGAACTCCGTTTCAGATTTATTTAATTATGGTTCTTTATAATGTCAACAGGACTTTACTTTGAGTTGGATTTAATACTCCATTACCATAGACTGTATAAAAAAAGTCTGCCCCCTTCTGGCTCCTTGTGTAAATTTGTTCCGTTTACATATGGACATTTCCACAGGAATCACAGCACTTTTTATTATCCGTTGTTTAATTGCCATTTCTCGGGTGAAAATATGGTTACCATTTTATGACAGATTTTATATTGTGCAAAGGTTTACTAATTAAGTTTCTTATTTCGATTTTATCGAGGTGCATTTAGTTTGTGTTGATGTTTAAATTGTGGTGTTTAATCGATCATGATTTGGATGATTATGTCTGGTGACAGTATGACTTTGTTTGCTCACAGTGTTCTGTGGTAAAATCTCACAGGAGGAGTAGAATGCATTCATGATCATCTGGATGGGTTTTATCCATTTAAGAAATGAGAAATGGCTTATCTGCTTACAGTTTAATAAGATTTTATTATGAATAAAATGTGTATTTTTGACAAGTCGATTATTTCTTTTTTTTATGTTTTGATTAAACACTCATTTTCTACAGGTAATTTGTGACCATTTATATTGTGCTGAAAATACCCAATACAATGATTTCTATTCCATTATGTGAGATACGACAGAAATAGCAAAACAGAACAGCCCTATAATTCTGTGCTAATTTCTGTGTACTTGTATGCCAATTGCCTTGCCAAGCACAGAACCACATTTGTGCATTTATTTGTGATTATACTATTACCATATGAATGTGTGCATCCACACAAATTCTTAAAAAGCACAATATTAACTTTCAAATATTCCAGAACTGTTTGAAATGTTTTAAATGCAAGTTTAAAAAAAAATAAAAACACCATGCCAGCTGAGGCTCTTATTCAGGTTTTGTTTCCAGTTCTAATCAACAGGCTAAAGAAAGATTGTAAATCTAGAACGAATACAGTGTTTCTACATCAAATCGTCATGCTCTGTATGTTTTACTCAAAATACTGAACGATGAGAATAAAAACCGCTTCTTTTAAATACTAATATAAGGCAGTTATGCCCAAGAAAAACACCTTCACAGAAGGGAGAAAAAGCTTTTTCAAGTGGTTCAAAAGCATGCCCTGCAATCCATGCCATACACTCCTGGTGTGAAAGCATGATAAAGAAGTGTAAATTAAATGCAATGGTGTTCCAAACAAGGTACATTAAGAAAATGTGACACTTTTTAACACAATGTTTTTCCACTGGCTAGAAACAAAGCAAGAACATATTAAACACTTTCTTAAAAGCAATTTCAAATCTTCAGACAAGTTCATTTTTCAGTGTGTGGAGTAACGTTGTGATGTCCTCTCAAGCTGCTGACACTGCAGGTTAATTGTTAATTTGGAGTACTGACTGATCTGCTCTGCTGAAACCTCTTCAACCTGTTTGCTGCAGCAACCGCATAGAAATGTTTCTGTAAAAACAAAGTTACCATAAGAACAGGATCATATGTAATGCTGGTGCAATTCCATCTGTTCTAAATCCATTTAGAATCAAACACATGCACTGACTGGTGATTCCGTACCTTCCACTGACGGTGAGCAGCGAGGTAACGCTGAAGCCTCATCTGAGATTTTAGCCGAACTTTGTACACCTTGGCCTTGTCCTCCAGGTTATTTAGCCAACTATGCTTCATGCACCCTGATGCACTCATTCGGCTGCTACCATAGAGACCAGACAGACACACACATTAAGATCATAAAAACATCCGGTGCTCAAAGAAACAAACAGTTCCATGAAATGCAGTATACAGTTCAGACCTTTCTGTGTAATGATTATCAATCACACGTTGAACTTTAATACACATTTATATATCATAATACGTATATTTCATGTTTTGATGAAAACATGTTAAGCTAACTGTCTCATTTCAATGGTTGCCTTGTCTGGAAGGGGCATACATCACTAAGGATATCTAATTTAAGAAAAGTTACAGCCTAATTATAAAATGTACTTTGCACTTTAAAATAAACTTCTACATTTCTGTTCAGTCTCTAAAAGGCGACAGAGTTTATTAGTTTTGGTTCTTCTAATTAAGTGGTAAAAAAGCTGTTGGATTTTACAAAATACACATAGCCTACTCTGCACCAATAAAATCTGCAATACTTCATATTTTAATACCTAATTCTATCTGATTAAATTAACTTGCACACTGGATAGTTTTCCTCAAAAATCTTGCAATTTTGGGGCACGCGAGTTTCAAAACATGATGAATAATGGGCTACACTTAGCCTCAAATACCTCTCTAAAGCAGTATTAGCAATAGAGCACTTAGCTTTGGCATTTTTCAGACCTGTGACAGTCTTGCACTCTTCATTTCTGTTGCGGGCGTCCACTCGATCAAGTCAATTAGACCACAACAAGTTTAGCAAGTCTTTGCTAACTGTCCTGATGTTTGGCTAACCGGGCTAACGTGGCTAACAGAGCCAAAAGACAGTCATCTTTATTTGAGCGAGAGGAACAGATTAAGTCCTGAAAGTGGCTGAAAGATGTACCTGAACATCATGACTTGGTCAAACCTGCGTACACATGAGTGCATTTTTACCAGTTGGAAAGACGCAAGCAATCCAGCTGATTATAGCCTACTAGGGCTACATTATCATCATGCCAATAATCCATTAGTATTCATTGGCTGAAAGCGTGTATGTACATGGGTGATATGAATCACACGGCTCATGTGGGGGGCTGTGATGGGGTCATTAGACAACATTGTCACCACAGATAAAGAGAAGGGAGGAAGGCCAGAGTGGGTGTCATGCTGCGTCTAAATGCACCTTGTCATAGTGCACTGGATCATTAACTATCACTTGTTGTGCATAGACCGTGGTAAGATAGTGAGCAAAAGGCAATGTGCCCTCTCATGGCCACTTGCTGTGCCAGCCTGCTATTATCTCATGCCAGCTGAGCAGTACAGCCCTTGTGTGGGAGAGGTTATCTAAGACAGAGCATCATGAGGGTGAGCTCCCAACACTTTAAAATAACACTGGGCCATGCTTACGTCACCAGCCAATTATATGTCATTTTTTGGTGTACAGCACTGTATTTTGAGAGGTTTCAGTTTTGATGTCTGGATGCATTAAGGGAACCTGAGCAGGTCAAAGTGGGGCAATGACTGAGAGATGGAAGAGAAAAGTGAGGCTCTTAAAGCCAGGAGACAGGTGGCCAGAAACAAGGAAAAATAATAGGAGACAGGCTGCTATACTGAAGCATGTGTGATAGAAAGCATGACTTGTATTCTATACTTCAAGGTTTTTTACTAGTGGAATAATGATGGATGGATGAATACCATTTGGCGGTCACAAGAAGGCTGGAAATGAAGTCTTTGGCTTCTTCTGACACGTTCTCAAATGCCTCTGCATCAAAGTCCCAGTTGGCGTGCATAATGTTGTTCATTGTTTCTGTGTCGTTGTCACCCATGAAGGGAGAAAGACCACTCAGACTGAAAAAATGAAAAGAAATCATGAAGTGAGTGAACAACCTAGAAATCTATTCACCCTTAGTTTTAAGCTTATCAAAGTATGACATGAAAAAAGGTGCACTTATATCTCTGCTTTTTACCATTCTGATCTACTTTGAAATTTTCTTATTGAAGCACTGTGAATATTTTTGACTTTTTACCATTACTGAATTGTGTTTGTATTTTCCCCCATTTGTATGTTTTGTTGAAATCACCATGCAGTTTAATTAATAAATACCGATACTTAAGGTAAAAAAAATGTTCTAAAACAGTATGCATTAGAACAATGAACAATGCTTTTACAGCATTTATAGTGTTTAATGATATATTATGTTAGTTATTTAGTTCCTTTATTGTCCATGATTGGAAACACAACACACCATTACAAAATCAACAAAACATAACAATTATACAAGAACAATGATAAAAATATACAAATGTAAATAAACTCAACAGTTCACTTTAGCATATACACACATACATAAAACAAACAACAAGTACCTAGAATGTACAACAAGCACTGGGTCACCACTAGAGCCATTTTTAAAATTTCAAGTTGTATAAATTAATATTTAGAAATAAACAGGTAATTTATAATGAATGAACATGAACTTACTATTAACAATATTTATAAATTAACATTAATAAATGTTATAAATGCATTGCTGATATGATTCCGAAGGGATTTTGACTGAACTACACTGAAAGTGTTAACAAAAAACTGAATATAAATATATAAAGTACATGGATAAGCGACCACAACACCAATACCATCTATAAAAACTTGAAATGAGGACAACAAACAATTATAGTGGCTTAACTCACCACTAACACAATTATGTGTTTGTGTCTACTTGAAATAAAAAGCTATAATTAAATGAATACACTGAACACCTGAGTCTTGTTGGGTGTTCATTTCTCAGAAGTGTGAAGTAGGTGACACACATATTTTTGGGTTTGGCAAGCCCTTCTAATTCTCCACCAACAGCTGTCAGGTCATTAGTCTTCATTCAATTTTTGAGGCCGAGCTGCTATTCTATTGGCCAGAGTAGAGGGTCATCCATGGCCAGCACTGCTCATGGAGAGAGTGATGGGGGTGCAGGGTCTGAGATGGGATGTTATGTTTGCTTGCTTGTTGTGTGTTTTTTTTTTTTTCAGAGCAGCAGGGCTAGTAACATGCTTTTTCAGCTGTATGGAACTGGTGCCCTTTTATCAGGGCTCTATTCAATGCTCTTAGATGAGCCCTCTAAAGCTTTCTTGGAGCGTCACATTTGCATTTGGCTTTTGATCTCGCTGATATTTCACTCCGTGTATGCCACTGTGCAATTCAGTGTGGAAAGAAAGGGTGACATTTTTTTCCCTACAACACATACATCATTAATGCATATGTGCATATTTTATGAATGTCAATTCTGACTCTTTAATGACAATTTTTACATTCTATTAAACGTTGGAAGTCTGCACAATGTTTTTGAAATAAGTGAAATAAATGCTGCATTCATAGATCTGCCTTACTGCTTCTAGTTGTGTACTCACAGCATGTATGTGATGACACCAACGCTCCACATGTCTGTAGGAAATGACACAAAGTCATAGTTGACAACTTCTGGTGCCAGGAACTCTGGGGTCCCAAAGTTGACCTTCAGCTTTTCTCTGGGTCTATACCTGTTGGGAGAGAAACAGACACATTTGGCAGATTTGTTTTTGGACTTTATATTATACCCATTCAAAAAAAAAAAAAAAAAGATGACCCAAACTCATACAACAAACCTTGACTATAATAAAAGCAGGTTGGGCAGGACCTTTCAAATTAGTTGACCAAATAAGAAATACCACTCAATTATGCATTTTTGCACTCTACAAAAGACAACAAGGAAATTCAGACCCCTCCTATCTGAGCCCATCTAAAAGTCTAATCTCAAATGATGCTAATTGCAGCCCACACAAGTTCAATGCAAAAAATATTGATGTAAGTATAGTCACTGGCTCTGTACTCTCTACCTACACTCACTTCTGCAAATTTGTGTTTCTTTCAGAAATCTGAGGGGAGTTTGTGAGAGGAATCCCATGGCGTCCTCACAAAGAGGCTTGAAACCACTTTCCCCAAACCTTCACATTCACGGCACCTCAGTGGTAGAATGATCTTCCCTCTCCACTCTTAGAAAACACACAACTCCCCTGTGAGATCTTGACTCATACTGTACTTACTTTTTTAAAAAGCTCTACTTTTCTCTTTTAGTCGTTCCACAGAGTCTCACCTACCTCTGTACTTTCTTTTTTGTACTTCTCTGAGCAATTCTGGCACTCTGCATTGTGGCATTTCTTATGTTGCTGTCTCTCTAGCATTCCTAGCTTTTGTTGTAGTGTTTCTCATTTTTAAGTCATTTTGGATTAAAGTGTCTGCTAAATGAAAAACATGTAAATCACAGAATATTCATAAATTAAGCAAAATAAAAAAGTTTTGCAAGTTTCTAACAGTTACACTGACTGTGACAATGCTTTCAAACTCTGAAGCTTAAAGTGGACAAAGATGTCAAAAAATGAACAGTGGTGAAGGAATGTGTCTGTAGTCATGGTGACCGTGTGCAGTGTGTCAGTACAGTGGTGGGAATCAGAAGACTTGATGTCAGCTGAAAACATTATTATAACACTTTATTTTAAGAGTGAAATTAGGGACATAATTCTACAAGACTGAGAAATGTACTTCATTTTTACACTTAAACATCAAGAATCGACTATTGTAATGCTTTGTTTTATGGGCTTCCTTCCAAATCTCTTCATAAATTACAGTTAGTACAGAATGCTGCAGCTCGAGTCATTACCAAAACTTCCACTTTTGAACACATTTCTCCTGTTTTACAGAAGCTGCATTGGCTCCCGGTTAAATTCCGTGTGAATTTAAAAATTTTACTTTTAACTTACAAAGCACTTAACAATTTGGCTCCTTCATATCTCCATGCTCTTCTTCATATACACACTCCTTTCCGCACTCTAAGATCTGCTTCTGCACTTACACTTGTTCAGCCACGCACTAGGACAACTTCTCTGGGGTCACGAGCTTTTGGCTTTGCTGCTCCCCATTTATGGAACTCTCTTCCTGTAGAAGTTCGCAACAGTTCTAGTCTCTCAGTTTTTAAATCTCGTCTTAAAACATATCTGTTTAAGCAGGCTTTTATGTGATTTAATGTTTGTTGTTGTACTGGTTTGATTGAGTAATGTCTTTTTTTTTTATGAATTGTGTAAGGTGTCCTTGAGTGCCATGAAAGGCGCCTTTAAATAAAATGTACTATTATTATTATTATTAAAAAAAAAATGTAAAAATGAAAAAATCATGTTAGTATTTCTAAACCAACTTTTTGATAATAAGAGGATTTAATGAGGTCTGCTTACTTTCTGGCGAGTCCAAAGTCAATGATCTTGATCTGATTCCCTGTGCTGTTCACACATAAGATATTTTCTGGCTATATTGAAGAAAATATAAAAAGTAAGGGATAAAAAAGATTCAGATTAAAATTGATTATGTATTCATAATTACTTAATATAACTTACCTATTGTTACTACTAATAACAATGTAAATAACAATTTTAATGTTTCACATTAAAGACAGGAAATATTGTTCACACCAAGAATGATACATTTAGCGATAACTATAGTAATATCTAAACCAATTAATATCATCATTCTGTTTACTGTGGCTGTGTGCTACAGTTGTGTCGTCTTTCGCTTTAAATGCTTGAGCTTTTTAAATCAGAATTGACTTCTAATTGGCTGTCAATGTTTTTATCGTTCATCATCTGGGGAAAAACCTTCTAAAAGTAATATTTTCTCTGTGTCATTATCGTGACAGTTCTGGGGTGGACTCTACTGCTACTTTAAAACTTTTAAGACTGCATGTTTATCATTATCATTGTTGTCCTTGGTGTGAACAGTCTTTTACTTTTCCATAAGCAATGTATGTAATGGTGTGCATTTCATATTTCTATAAACAACATGTTCACAAGCATCACAGGGCACAAGTCCCATGGCAGTATGCTAATTAAAACTTATGACATTCAGACAGCAAATGTTGACAAACATGGATAATTCGCTGGTGGATTTTTCCGTAGAGACAGCCGACACTATGTACTGCTAATCCTGTCAGTGTCATATTATAACATTCAGTGCTGGCTGTGCGGTTTACCTTAAGATCTAAATGGAGAATGTACTGCTGGTGAAGGTACTGAACCCCTTCACAAATCTGCCTGGTAAACACGATGGCATCCAGCTCCGTCAGCTGGTAATTCTCATCAATGATACGCTCAAACAATTCACCACCCTCCACACTGAAAAAACACACCATGGAAAGATTTCTCAAATGAACCGTCACGTATTAACTCCTCTCTTTTAGTTTAGTCTGTTTGGCCAAGCATATTGACATTAAGCGGCTTAAGCCATTTAAGTGCAAGTTTTTTTTAATGCGAAAACAAAACTAAATTTTAAGACTCTTTCCATACCTTATTTAAAAATATCCATCTCAGAAAAAAGCCTCATCATTTATAGGTATGTTTTGTATTACAAATATTAATATTCACACAAAACATTCATGTTTCAATTAAAAGCAAATTAAATACCATCAAAAATGTGAATTAAATCTGTGAACAAGGCAGGAAGATGACACACCATTATGTCTGTGTACAGTGGCATGTGTGGGTGCTCTATGTTCTTGCGACAGAATGTGAGGACCAGTCCAGGAGAGAAAATTTGCTTTGCAAATGAAGCCTAATGAATATTATCCGAAGCCAAGTTAGAATTAATATTTAGACCAATTTTATACTATATATAAGTCGTAAATATTTAAACGAACCTTTCTAGTAAATTTGGGGTATACTTACTATTCCATAATAAGTGTGAGATTTGTTCGAGACTCAAAAGCATCATACAGCTGAATCAAATTTGCATGGTTTAACTGGTTCATTACTCCAATCTCATTCTTCACTTCATCCTGGAATAAAAGCACAAAAAATAAAATACAAATAAATTATCATCTGCATTGCTTTTCCTTTTCAAACAGCTGTCTAAAGCATATATTTTAAGCTTAGGAAAAGTGTTGTTACACTCTCAAAAGGATGATAGCGGCAGGGTTATAAATTAGGTCATTAGCAAGAGAGAAGCTATTTCAGAATTTAAATTGTGCAGTTAAAGTGCTGGAAGTGGATTGACAATGATTGCATGGGGTTGCAAATACAAGCATTTAAACAGCTTCTGAAATGGGACTTTACAGCCGTTGCCAACCCTGTAATTGTCAGCCCTAGTTATTCTGCCTCTTCCTGTCCACTATTCTGTTGAATGACCCAGGAAATCCATTGAATTATTTCATATGAAGCTACTCTTCCTCTCTCTCTGGCACTTTTTTAAGCAGACGGTGCATGCAGAAGGAATGGAGCATCATGTTGTCATTAGGAAGGAGCATTTCAAAATGCTAATGTTTCCAGAAATGATACTTATAGAGAGATATCCTCTGTGCGACTGTGTGTTGACTCCTTTTGCTCTTTTGACATTTGTGGAATTAAACCGTGAGAGATTGAAAATGATCTGTACTTGCCCGTTCCTCACTGATTGCTCTCTAATGACGCCAACTGACAGAACAGAGGGGAGAGAAAGGCATTGCACTGAGGGCAAGTGCTTTTGACAGAAGAGCTGTCATTAGATGGAATTAGCGGCACATGTTGAAGCTTAGAGGATGTTTGGAACTGATGAAAGTGCATGGGCAAAGATTTTTTATATTTCACATTATATGAAAACAGCTAAGTGTTTGGAGCGCTGTATAAATATAACGTGCTTTTCTGCATGGATGTATGCTTTTTTAATACAGATGCTAGAAACAACATACACTTCCATGTACTTGAGGGACTATGGGTGTTATGTTATGTGCGAGAGTGCAAGGGCATGTGTTAATGTGTGCACATTTTTCATATGCTCATGTGCGCAGAACTGTCAGTGGTTGTCAAGAAGGAAGTGTTCTCATGAAGCTTCCTAACAGGAACAGAGTGATGGACAGATTGGAGTGGGAGGGAAGAGAAAGAGAAGATGGAGAAAGGGGGGGGGGGGGTAAACATTTTTGAAACACTAATGGTTTATGCATATTTTGTACTCACTCTCTCTTTCATTCCCCGGACTTTTATAATCTTAGCAGCCAGCGTCAGACCTGACGACAGTTCAGCACACTTGTGCACCTGTCCAAAACGGCCTCTGCAACAAACACATACACACAGATTTCATTTCATGCACTATGGAAATCATTTCAACCTTTGTGAAAGCTATCTGTCACTATTTGCTGTCTTTCCTCTCACTGTGTCTCCATGGGGTGAGATAACATGTTTGCGTCAAGATGGCGACTGCTGCTGGCTGAAAATAAGTTCCATGCAAACAGACCTGCTCAACACCTGCCCAAAATAAACTCTACCAATGATGAGTCAAAAAACAAGCCAGTGCTTATTTGTGGCATATGTGGAGCGAGAGGTGCAGAGGAGGTCTAAATGAGCCCTTGTCTGTTTGGACCAGTCATTCAACTGCTGTATGTTCCATGGGCAGTGCCTGCATGCTTCTCTACCAGTCCTGGAGAAAGAGTTACCCCCCTCCACTTAATACTCCTATCTGCTGCTCTGTTGTCAGCATGACAGACGCAGCTGGGCTAACACAATATATACAGATAGTGCCAAGAGAAAAATGTTAGCCAGTATCATATATATATATGTGTGTGTGTGTGTGTGTGTGTGTGTGTGGACTCACCCGCCAAGCACCTCATCGGGTTTGACGGCGTAATATGAGTTCATGGGAACCTGCTTGGCGCTGACAATGCGGTGCTCAAACGGGGCTGGGAGAGGTGGACAGTCATCTAAAAAACAAACATCAACACACACTGTAGCATGCTGACAAGTCCTGTTTGCAAAATGTTTTCACATTGACCTTTGACAAATTATAAGCTGCTTAGTTATAATTAAAAGTGAAGAATTGGATTGGTTGAAAGTTGATTTACAAAGTCACGATACTTTCTAAATAAGCCTAACTGATCCTTTTTGTCACATGGTATTACCAGTGTCACTGTTCATCACATGTATCCACTGTTTACTGTTGTCATTGCACAACCCGTGTAGTCCTGACTTCCTAACCATCTCGATTCGTTTTAGTGAGTCAAATAACATACAGCACAACTAATGTAGTCCAACTCCCAAAAGAGTGACTGTTTAGTGAATCACAAACCTACATCACAATGTAATCTGACTCCTGAATGAACTACTCATGAGACAATTATTTTAGTGAAGCAAGAAATGCATTACATCGTTTTCATCAATTAAAAAATGTATTTGAAATATTCAGTGCCGAGGTGAATTATAGTCAGATTGGAGGTGAAGCTGAACTTATTCCTCTAGACTGACTGGAATCAGATTTTTAAACATCATGTAATTGTTGTGCTCTTATGAGTTGAAATCCAACACAGTTAGATTTCTTTTTCTCCTAACTATTTATTTCTTAATAATATCATTAAATGTTCTGGATTCATATATTTTTTTTTCACAATCCCCATCCCTAGCTAGTGAGGGTTTATCAACACAGAAGAAATTCTTTTTTTTCAGCTGGTGGTAAGAACATGAACTTACCAATGATCATTAGCTGTGACTCAGCTTTTCTAAAAGGTGACGATTTTGCTTTTGCTCCCTCAACAATGGCTGTTTTTTGTGGACTAGTAGCTGCACAGTTCTTTATTGCGTCAGACTCCAAAATCTTCCCAATGGTTTTGTTTTCATTTTTCTTGTTAGCCGGCTCAGATTCTGTCTTTCCCTCAGGTGTTACACTCTCCACTGTCTCTCTATGTTGTGAACTGACCTCGTCGACGGGCTCTTTGGTGCAGAGCAGAGGTTTGTGAGGAACATCCTTCTTTAGTTGATGCTGTCCAGGAACTGACCGTTTCAATGAGGCCTCATCATCTACCTGAGAAACCTCAGCCTGTTTTTGAGGAACCTCAACCTTTGGCTCCACTTGTTGCTCAGGATCTACTGACTTGAATGAAGACTCTTCACCAACCTGTGAAACATCTGCCTGTTCAAGAGCCCTGTGAATAACCCAAAGAACAACCATTTGATGTACCGTTTATTCACTTTTTACAGTTATGTGAGACCTTGATATATGTAATCAATTGAAAGATATGCAGGTAATGGTCATCAAGAAACATGAGTAGCTGCTGTGAATAACAGCAAACCCAACAGCAGCACAAGGTTTTTGACGTTTTTGAATGTTTTTTAATAAAACTAAATGGCCTAAAACTCATAATGCCTGGCAACGTGGATTCAGTCACTATAGTTACAATGGCGCATCGTGTAATCTCAAGACCTTGGCCATTAGTCTAATGACATAACATAACCTAGCCTGTTATTTGAGGGAGACGGTCTTTTGTGCCTCAGTGCAAAACACACAACTAACACATTAAAATACAGAGCACTTGGAATTGCATTATCAGCACTCTGCCTTTTTTTTTAACTCTTGCAACAGATGAGAAAAACACGGCTATAAGACGGTTTTGGCAGTGACATAAATTTTTTGTTTTGCAAGAGTTGCAGCTTAAGCTGTTGTGGTGTTCATTCACATTGTTTCTAGATTATTGGGTAGAGGGATCAGGTGCATTTTAAATAATTGCTAAAAGCTTCATTGACCAAAAATTTTACAGATAGGTGAATTGTGTGAAAAATACTGTGTTTTTTTACACGTGAAACATGAACACATTTTATATTGCACTGTAAAAACAATCAAAGCTTCAAAAAAGCATGAAAAACGGGACCTTTAACTGACAAATTAGAAGATATGTGAAAGTCTGAAGTAGTACTAGTCAGGTGAAATCGCTATCCTACTAAATAGATTGATTTAAAACATCATTCAAAAAGATTGGCTAAATAAATAAAACTATAAAGCTTTTGCAAAATAAAAAAAACAAAAAACTTTGTGCGGTCTCATTTTCCTTTCCCTGAACTTTGGATCGCGTCACAAACTGAAACTCGGCATATTTTTTTTCTTTCATTTTGTTAATCCATCAGTGATTTGAATGATTTGAACATGGATGTTTTTCTTACAAAAACTCATCGATTCACTACAGAAGGCCTTTGTTCACCCCCTAGAGCTGTGTGAGACACTTTTTTTTTATGGAAGGGTGCTTTTTATTTAGCTTCTTTTGTACTGATGCATGCAACACCCATCGGGTGTCATAACTCTGACTGAATTCGTCTGAAAGAAGAAAGTCATATACACCTAGGTTGACTTGAGGGTGAATAATTTATTGGCTAATTTTCATTTTCAGGTGAACTAACCCTTTAACCAGTTCAGATCCCTTCTTCTATGTAAGATAGTTCTTGAAGAGTGTTTAGAAAAAAGTCCATTAGAGAATTAGTTCTCCACACTGGCATCAGCTGCTATGTAATTATCTCCAAAGGGGGCCAATGACAATGTTCGGTCTTCCGTTATAACCTGTTTTCTTTTCAGCACATAGTAATTTTTGACAATTTTTGCTACAATCTTAGAAAATCCAACATATCACTGACAGCATCCCTTTTAAAATTCAAGATGGGAGGAAAATTATTTTTGAACCTTAAATGGCAGCAATTTGTAGGAATGTCTCACCTCTCTTGTGGAAGAGCCAAATCTTTTTGCACTTTAGCTGTTGTCACAGTGACACATTCAGCATTAGCTGGTGCGCCGGCTGAGATATCTGTCTCTTGTTTGGGTACATAATGCACGTCATTCTCCTCCTCCAGCTGGATATCAGAAGCAAATGTCTGGACCTGTGCAGGTGCTCTGCTTTTCACAGTGACCTCCTTGGCCTTTCTAAAGGCTCTGGACCTTACTCCTGTACTAACAGGTGTCAGAGGTTCGCGTTCACCTGTAAGGGCTTCAGGAAAAGGTAGTCTGCTGGGACCAGTGGGAACAGTGACCTCTGGCTGCTGGAGTTCAAACTCAGCTGTGTTTTGCAAAACTGTACATTAAAATAATACGGGAAAAATCACTGACATATCATTTTTCACACGCTATCTCTTTAATAAAAACATTTATAGTCCATAATTTGCTGAAGGTATATTTTGTTCATACCTGAAATTACTCCTTTAACCTCCTCTGAGGTCTGTGTGCTCCGGTGGCAGAAACTGTTGTTTGGTTTAAAGTTGTTGTCATCTGGTTTGGTTTTCTGTGGATCCAAATGCAGATATATTATATTTTAGTTGGGCTTTATGCAGTACTGAATGATTAAAACATGTATTTCACTTTACCAGCTTTCTTCTAATTGCAGAAACAGACCGTGGACATTTGGTGGATAGTAATAGCACACAGTTGAAATAACAGAACTTTAAAAACGTTTTCAAACTTTGGATTTGATTTCATATATTTGGTTGTACTTAGTTGTACTTAAATACTTCTATGAGTAATTACACCATGATCTTTAAACATGAAGTGGGTGCGTTAATTATTACAATAAATGATGCTTATGCTGATTATGGTGAAGCAATATTATAATAGTCAACCTGTTTACAGAATGGCACTTCAGGTAGCTTCATGTTCATCCCACAACTCAGGGGGGATTTGTGACAAAACATTCCATTTTGTGGTTTTTGGGATTGGATGCATGAAATGCTTGTAATAATTAAACTGTTTGACAAAAGAGCTGTTATTACACACAGTGTGGAAGGCTCCATTGTCTAGCTAAGCCAACTATTGCACAATTTAACTTGGATCCAAAAGCAATGTCACCTCATAATTATGAAAGAGATGCAGTCTACAATTAACAATATAGCATCTGCCAATGTACAGCCACTCTAGTTAAAACAAAAATGGAATTTGTCCTCTAAGTGGTTCTAAGAGCATTGTAAGAGGAAAATTCACATACACTTAACATAAAATATGTGTGATAAAGGTATGGGTTTAAACTGTGCTTTGCTAATTGCAAATCTGGGTTAACATACACTCGGTCACCATCAGCTCAGTCACATGTCCACTCTAGGAATTTGAAACACGAGGCCCATTCATCCTCGTCATAGATAAAATAGCAACCTTGGTAAAAGGTTAGATTTGGCTGTAAATATAACAAGCTTAGCAGTAATAATAGATAAGCCAACAAATTAAATAGTGCAGAAAACAATGGCTAGGAAAATAGATGATACTGAAAAACCATAAACAAACAACTGTGACACCTGAATATAGCATTGGATGTTATTATTAATAATTTATAGTGTTATTACTAAGTTACTATTAATTTTTAAAGCAGAAGTTTCAGTTTTGTGTATTTTAACCATTGTGAATGCATGAACTACTATCATACTCTGTCTAAAATAGATTTAGGCATCTTATGAACAGTAAAGACAACTACCACACAGCTACATATTTCAACTTAATAAAATGGCAACATGCATAACATATATAGTTAATGTAAGGATCTAATGCAACAACCTAAAAAACAAACAAACTGATGAGCAGAAAATGAGTTCTAAACAGTATGTCCAGTTCTTCGTGAGCTCCTTTTAAAAGAAACAATCAATATCACATTAGGTTTATTATTTCACCCTGCGCGCTGTTTTGAATTTGTCCTCATTTTCAGGCACAGCTCGAGCTGTAGTAAACAGCTTGGAAATCAACAGCTCTGATTTCATACATTATCTGACCTGTTACACTGAGTATCACATAACCTCTGTGTTTGTCTGTTTATCTGTTTGGAACAGAGATCTCAGATGAGCAGGATCTTACTGACCTCTTCCTCCACAGTGTTCAGAAGGCCTTGTTTCCTCCAAGGCACCACACCCTTGAGGATGAACTCCACTATCTTTGAGTTACGGAAAGCATTCCCCACGCACCCTAATACTTTCTCCAGAGTGGACAAAGAACTTTCCATGCATTCAATCTTCTCTCTCTGCTGCTGGTTCTCATGCTTGAGATTATGAAGCAGATCCACAGTTTCGCCACAAAGCGATCTGACCTCAGTCAGCAAAGGAAGACTGTTGCTCTCTCGCTGACCATTTTTAATCACGTTTGCTTCTTGAGCACCCTGCTTGTGGTGTATAAGGCTCCTTTCTAGCGCCTCCATTCCTTGGCACAATGAACTCAGCTTGTGAAGGACCTCTGTCTGGGTATGTTCGATCTGTTCCACCTTCCCTTCCAGGGCATGTAACTTGACCTCCACATTGGTCAGACTACCTATCAGAGTTGGACTCGTCTTCTTGACCGTCCCAGATGGAGTTCCAGAGTTCTCCAGCCGGCCTCCTTCATACAACTTGGCAATACAGGAGGCCAGAGTTGCCTGTTTACTCATGGCTGGCCCCGGTCACATGCACTGAGAAAATGTAGAAAAAGAGGATGCCCCACGGTTCTCTCCACAACCAATTTCTGTTTCCCCGTGGTCTCTATGCTTGTTTCGGTGTGCCTCTCACAAAACAGACAACTCAGACAGCCCCTGTTGTTGGTATGTGCCAGAGACATGCACCACTTAAATAAACACCTCCATTGGGTATCTTATCTCTCCACTTCTATTTTCCTCCCCCTCTTCTCTCGCTCTCTCTCTCTCTCTCTCTCTCTCTATCCTATACTCTGGGACAGGCCTTTGATATGACCTATAGCGGGCCTTGGTGATTGCCAAAGTTCCAGCAGTCTCTTGGCGTCATCAAAACATTTAAACTCTTCTCAGCAGATGCTGCCGACAGGTGAGCATGAATGGAATGACCTCTGTAAATGGCCGGTCATTAGGTAGAGGAAAGACAAATGAAATCTCACTCTTTCATGTTCTTATCACACTTTCTTTATAAATTAATTGTGACAGAGTTGCATCCATCTTCCTTTGAGACTCAACCACTGGATCCCTATGCTGCCAACTACATATCACCTAACACCCTACTCATGGGAACGTGACGTGACATTGGCTGACATTTTAAGTAAAAATAAACGTCTCTGACCTCATCTGGAATCCAGCCATAGTTAATGAGTCTTTGCATTAGCTGAATCATTACAACAACGCAATCATAACCAGGAATAAAATCATTGAAAGAAGAAAACATCCCTGGGCAAATTTACTCAAATAGCATACATTCATTCACAAAATATAAAATGTCTATTACCTTTGTCCATTACTAGTTAATTTTTACACTTTAGTCAACTTTATAATTATTAGCTAATGTATGATGAATAGACATGAATTAACAAACAGCTATAGCAGATTTATAAGTTAAATAGACTAATTGATCAATTCACCTAGACTGGAAAAACTGAATGTTATTGTAATATTTCACCCTATTGTCTATTAAATCTATTAAGAGGTTTTTAAAGAAATTATAAGGTAAACAAGCAAATAATTTTTAAGTCTTTATTAGAGAATCATGTTTATTTACTTAACATGCTGAAAGCTCAATGCAGGTCATGGGTTTGATTCCCATTTTCACAAGTGATAAAATGTATAGCTTGAATGCAATGTAAGTTGCTTGGGTTAAAACTGTCTACCGAATATATAAGACACCTTTAATAAAGGGGCTTCTAGAGATGGGAACCTTAAACTCTCTGGATGTTCTGTCCGTAAAGTCAGTGTCCCATGTGTAAGCCAGGGACTTTTTGTCTTTATCCTTCTATAACAACTTTCTGCTGTGTTCGGATGCCAAAACACAACGCTCACAATATAATATAACCTTATTATGCAATAGAGATAGAGACCAGGGTCACGACAGCCACAGGAATGTGGCTCCGTGCTGACTATTTAGTGGTGGTGGGGATCTGTTATTTCAAGCTGGCACAACACAAGAAACTCAATTTCCATTCCACAACAGGACTCGGGCCAGTAAGATAGCTAACATCACTGGGAAAGAATATCTGCTTGGCAGAGATAAGCATAACTATAATTCTGCTTAATATATTAAAACCTCTTTGATCAGAACAGAATGTGCGTTAAGAAGGGAAATGCAAGTCTGCTGTTAAACTGCTGTACTTGTGGTACATCGTCAGCCTGATGGAGACAATATGGCTTTGAAGGGCACTGACAAGTTAATGGATGTATGCTGTTGTTCATAGTGGTGTTTACCCTTGCCCTCTCTGAAGGGAATGTTTGCACTGTAGTCTCATTTTACAATCCCTTCTGCGCCCTAATAAAGATGTTTGACATGGCAAGGACTCTTAGCGTTAAAGGTTGAAAGAGCAGAAGAGTCCCTCTGACAAAAGCGCTCGGGGAGAGGGTATGTAAATTGGACGCAAATCCCATTACCGTTCAGGCCATTCAATAAAAACTCACTCTGAGTGCTATAAAGTGTCAAGATGAATTCAAATTCAATCAAATTTCATCTATTTAACAGCCCAAGCTAAATATGCTTAGCTGAAATGAATTGTTTTTCTCCATCACTCACCCACACAAGCTAATTGTCTTTTCATGTTTTCTCTTTGTTCTGAGAAAGGAGATGGGATTGTGCTCTCTAATGTACAACATCTTTAAAATGTTACAGACAATGCGCAATTTTTCAAAAGGCCAAAAGGGCACCATTGTCAAAAACATGTGCAACAATTTGTGAAACAATACTGAGATGATTTGACTCAACAAGAAAAGAAAAAAGAAAATGACAAAGAGCATACAACAAAACCAACAGCTCAAGAGAGAAGCTTATAAATGATCAAAGTACGCAGATAAAGTAATTCAAGTAATCACATATTCTCCACGTGAGAGGTAAAGGCAACCCTGAACATGTTTGTCAGTAAAACATTTGTACAAAACCTCCTCCTCAGAATTTCAAACCACTTGAATTAAAAGTAGCTTACATATGCAAACAAAAATGTTTTACCATAAGAGTTTAATATTCACACATATAAGGTGAGATTTAAAATATTTATTTTAACTCCCTAAAATAGTAGTTGATTTTTTTTTAATGACAATAATCTAAAAGTAACTGCATACAGTTTTGCCAGTCATGTTATTATAAGACATATATCTATAGCATTATACGAATAATCTAAAAATATATTCTATAAATATTGAATTTTCTCATGCAAAAGCGGGGTCTTACTGTGAATTTGCGGATGTAGTCTGACACACTGAAGCCACCTGTGTTCAGAAGCGTTGATCTGTACAGAGAGGTCCCCATCATGCATTGCCCTGTTGTCCTGGGTAAGTGGGACTCAGTGGACTCCATTCCTAATGTGGGCTGCCACGAGAAACTAATATCCCCCAGACCCGGACTCTCAGGGTTCTGTAACATTCTGGAGTGGACAGATCACCCCTCAAACATGAACTATCTTATCACTCTCAGCCCGTTTACTGGGTACGCACCGCCCGTCAGCACGGCAGTGGGCCCAGAAAGCACTTCCTGCTTAGAGATAACAGCTGCCTGAGATTAGCCTGAGTATGCTGGAAATGTGAGTGTCCTGTTTTATTAATAGGTCTCAGATTTGTCTTTTTGTTTTGGGAACATCCCCGCGGTAAGCCTTCTTCCCTGCAGGGTGGATGGAGGGATGACGATATGACGAGGATGCTGGAGGTCAGACCAGACTTCAGTTTCTCTTATACTGGTGTGGGAGAATTTGAGGAGAGTCTGTGTGTGCTTGTAAGGGATCTGATCTCATGCACTGTCCCAATTTGAGATGGATGCGTCAGTCGTGCACCGTTGTGTAGGCATCAAGTAGCCTAAGCCTTTCCTGAAAAGGAATCTGAAAGAGCTGGAGCAAGATAAGAGAGCTTGTTCATCTGGGGTTGGAAAAGCCCAGAGCTACACTGCAAGCAGTCAAAGCACCATGCAGGTTATTTGGTGGCTCTGGTTTTAGACGCCGATATGTAAAGCCCCAGGAGGCTGATGGAAGAAAATCCATCTCTGATTGGTGGCATTGTTCCCGGTCTGAAAACAATTCTCTTCATGGCTGGCTACTATTGTCTCTATAACACCAGTAAGAACTGAGCATGTCGGTACATATCAGCTGTGTTTATATGTAACACAATTACAGTGAATTGATATGCTAATAAAAGCAGTTTCTAAAAAAATTAAAAAAATTGCGTTAATGAAAAAGCTTCCATAATCCTGTCAAAAAATGGGGTGGTTTAATTCACTGTAGCTTCACTAGTGAAATGACGGGTGTTATGAAAACCTCCAAATAACTGTAACTTGTCATTAGAGGCAAACATCTTCATCCTGTGATTTTTTAGGGCTTGTTAAACGATGTGGGTGGTGATCCAGATGGCACTGAAAACACTTTAATGCTAAAACAATAATGTGATTCTGTGACAGGACTGTTGTTCCTGTTAGTAATGGGACAGGTGGCACAAGTACGGCGTCTAACATGACTCACACGCACTTTTGTCATCGCAATGCTCTTTTATATGACATGGATTTTAATGACTCAATTTGCACCACACCAGCACTGTCTGTTCTGACCTTCACTGATAAAACTTCTGAAATCACAACGTCTGCGTAGTATGATTTACAACCTGCTGCATAAGACCCTATAATTCAACAAGATTATTCAATCGTGGCTAAAAACTGCTAAAAAAATTGCTTAGAAAAGTGTACAATGGTGACAACCAAAATAGCATGAGATATTACAGTTAAAACTACTAAAAACTAGTAACTAACTTGTTATTATAGCTACCATGTCAGATTCTGACAGCCTCTTACACTATTTGAAGGAGAACAGAGTAATAGTCTACCTTTTCTTTCTTCTAATGAACACAAACTTTTTAGAGTCCATGGGACTCCCAAAGATGATGCATCAAATTAAAACACAAAGTGGACAAAAAAAAAAAAAAAAGAAATTTATAAATTCCCTTACAAACACACCTATTTTTATACACACATTAACAGAGAGGGATAACAAAATTTTGTGTTCATCTTAAAGGAGGATATTCATTTTTCGATGGAGTATTGCTTTAAGTCATAATTAGTCAACACTAAACTACTACTAGATTTTGGCGGGAACTATGTTTAAAAAATTATATTATTGGTTACATGTAATATTAGGCATCACTAGCCTATCTTGTAAATCAAAACACTTACATTATTCATGTTCATAAATAAAAAATAATCCGAATAAAAGTAAGTGTTCATCTTATGTTTTCCGCATTTCTGGCTCTAAATTTACATTTCTTCTTCAATTTGCTTGAGAACTGAAGCAACGAGTTTCTGTAGACGTATGAAACATTAGTTGCCTAGCCGACTGTAACTAGTGGAGGATTATGGTTTGGCTGCCATCTAGTGGTTAATAAAGAGATCTACACTTATATGTGAACTGAGAATAAAACCAAGCCATCCAAATGCCAAAAAACAACGAGCTGTTTGGTACAAATGCTATAAATGCAGGAATCTGTTTTATTCCACTCCCTCAGGCAAGAAACCAGAGCCTGTGATTCACTCTGAGTTTCCATCAACCACCCAAATGGTTTTTCAAGCCACACAAAACATCTGAACAACGTGTTTCCAGAAAGAGGGTGTGATCTCAGTAACATTTAAATTATGCGTGCTCTAACCAACAGTAGAGGATATGTACTCCAGTTCCTTCATTGAGGTCTTTTGTGTTTCATGTCAAAGACACTAATGTTTTAAATAAGCCTTGGTTTGGTTTCCCACATTAAACTGGAACATTATGATTTTTTACAAGTAATTTGTTATTTAGGCTTAACATGCAACTGCAATGCAAATGCAAACTCAATGACAAACAGAGCCACGATATATATATATTTATATTTTGAGGAAATGTCTATTCTGTATATTTCCAAGCACACAAAACAATTTCTTTAAATGGAATATTATTCAGCTTCTCCATTTCCTGTAACCTAATGAATAATTTTTATTATTATTATTCCTATTCTCCAGGCGAAGTGCCAGAGGTTTGTGGTGAGGATGTCCACTGGGAGCTTTAGCAAGTGCCAAACAAGATCAGACCCTCATCACCTCCACCAAACAAAGACACACCATCTGCCATGACCCCCAAACCATTCAGACTGTCCAGTGACTCATCACATCATCGTGTCACCGAAACTTGGATAGAACCATTTCTGCCTTTTAATAATCACACAGGAAAACACTGTCACAAGCAAAAATCCCCACTTGAGTTTTTCTCCACAAACTACTGTTAAATGAAGTGAATGAATCATGTTGGTTTTTGTATAGGCCCAGCTCAAAAGCTGTTAACAGCTGCCACACTGTTCTTGACTGAAGGTGGCAAACAAATGCAAATGCAGCTACTCATAAAGTGGGAAACCCCTCAACAACTCTTGTGTCATGTATATTGAGATACATCCATGGCTTATCTCATCAGCCATCTCTTCTTATTGGCCATGCAGTTGCAGTTTTCACTCAGTATTTGCATTTTCATTGTTACACCTCATAGTTACTCATAACCAAATTTTATTGTACAGGTCATCATTTTTAAGGCTCTTGTTCAAACTCGATGAAAAATAATTTCTTTGGCCCGTTTGTCTTGGTTTCTCTATTAACTTTGATCACTTCTTTTTATTGAGAACTACTACAACAGAATGCATACCTTGTTTTTCTTGTTCAACGGGAGGCTAAACCAACCCATAAATCACAGTGTGAAAGTGTTTGTTAATGCGAACTCACGTAAAGGCCTCTTTGTGAAATTAATTTAGCAACTAAATGTGGATGTTTTCCCATTTACCTAGAATTCTCATCAACCTTTTAACACAAAAGAACGGACATAGCATCTACTTACAAGTCATACGTTGACTGTGAAATGTTGCATGTAAAGAGCTGAAGCAGCTAAAAAATATTTTACATTTTCCACATCTTAATGTCTGAAGGAAGGTAGAATATATTGACTATAGAAGCATACTTTACTGTTAAGTCGGCATGTTTTAAATTATTCATTAATATGCCCTTTGAGAATCACTAAGGTTGCTGGGGCCAAATCAGTGACAAATATAAGGGAATATAGAGCGGGTGATCCATCATCTCTGTGGAAACCACAGCACACTGGATTCTCTGAGGTGAGCTTGTTGCTTGGTGATGAAGCTCAGGAAAAAAGACTGGCTGCAGCAGCTGCACAGTCCGAACTGATGGTGGAAATAAATAAATGCATGTTCAGAAATGGTCTGGGCTCTTTGTAAACACTAATGCTACATAAACACCAAAGTTCACTTTTTTATTTAAAACCAGGACGATCCTTGTGTATTTTATTCAACACGTCTGAGTCTGGTTCAGCTAGTTCATGGTGAAATATTGCCCGTGAAGAACTGAAACAAAGTGGTTGAGTTTTGAGTAGAGCTTTAGAAGACAGCTGAAATATGAGCTCTCTACCAGAGTTGCCAGAGGCATTTTTCTTGCTCCAAATCCATCTTAAAAGAAGGGCAGATGACGTACGAGAAGGAATGGTTGCAATTAACTTCCACTAAAAATAAAACTGCCAGTTTGAATGCAATTGATTTTAATATATATTTATACAGGATGAATATTACACATATACGCTGTTACCATTCGTCAAAACAATACCAAGAGGGAGAAATAAAATACACACTTAAATTAAGGTGGTTGAGGCATAATAAATAACCATTAATCCGGCATTTCCTGGGGTTCAGCTCCAGGTTACTTTTGAAATAATATGGCTCACTGGCACCTAAATAAACAAATATTGGAACAGATCCACTTACAAGTCTGAATAATGGCACCAGTCATAATTTGCACTCTTTTGGTGAACCCATTGTCCCTCAATAGACAGCTTGAAATTTTAAGAAACGACTGGTAGCAACATTTAAATACATTCCGTAAAATTGTCAATAAAATAGATAGGATCCTACAGCACTAATGATTACTACACTTCTCACTCATGTGAAGGATAACAGTCATTTTCCCCTCATACACAAACCGGGCGGATGAAACCCCACCGATTCACGGGAGCACCACTGAGCTTCGGGGGTTTAAGCCTTTCTGGGTCCGAGTTTCCCTCCCGCTTTTACACAGACATATGGGACAGCCACACAGCCACGTAGTAAGAGTCCTGAGTTTCAGCTGCAATTGTTTCCAACGCCTGCTACAGGATGAGTCTCTGGCCCAGAATTTTGCGGTTAATCTCAGCCAAGGCCACCGAGAACACAAAAGCCTTCTCATCGGAGAGGTTGGCATACATGTCAACCTCCTTTTCCTGTTTTTCTGTGAAAGAAAAGAAAAAAAAAATCATTAAAAAAAAAAAACAGCCACGCACGACTGGTTTGATATCAACAGGGAAATGTGCCAATTTATTACAGGACGCAAAGCATAATTCAACTAGCAAAGGGGCAGAACTTCATACTAATGTAATTTAATTGAAACTCTTTGTTTAAAGTGAAAAGCACAGCAGATCTGCAGTCGCTCCTCCACAGAAGAGCTGATAATGCAGGGAAGCTTCCAAGCCGGCAATGATTTATTCAGCAGAGTAAAGAAAGGATCATTAATCCACAATATGAAAGCTGTACACTTGGAAACAGGACAATGAAGCACGTGCCGCCCTGATGGCTGCTGAATGAATACTGAAGATTTCTTTGTGTCCATGGAGATATGGTCATCTGTTGTCATTTAAAAAAAAAAAGCTTTATCTAAAACTCTGATCAACCCAGAGTTTTATTTCAGCGGTGACACGCCACAGAGGGGCTTTATTCTAAATGCAAATGGAAATAAACAGAAATCTCTAGGGGGGAGTGTGAGATCAGAGAGGGGCATGATGGGAGTGAAGGTCAGTTTGAGGATAGGGGTGGTAGGTCGCTCTCAGTTAACACTATCAAGTGCTCGCAGTATTATTTCATACCTTCTCTTGGTGAGGCGCTCTAGACGTGAAGACATGCATCAACATCTTTCATTTCCTAGCTCAGTTTTATAGCAACTTCTCTAAAATATTTCTTAATACTTCAGATACTTAAAACGCTACTAAACGTTCCTCTTTAGGTTTCTGCTCATTTACTGTTTGACGCAACAGACAAGATGCATTTAAACTATGAACTGTTTTTGGGATGACACAAAATGAGAAAATATAGATACAGACTGGATAAAACGATAGAAACAGTGACGGACGCTGAAAATAAATGCCACATCGATAGTGAAAAAGGGCGTTTGCAAAAACAGGAAAGAAACCTATGATCAAACATTATTCAGAAGATCTCTTCAAAGCACATTTCAAGCAAACATTGACAAAAGCACTTTTCAAAGCAACAACTCTTTTTGTCAGCTTAACAAAGAACTATTGTTTATATTCAAATGTTCAGAGAAATGTGTTGGTTCCACTTACAATAGTCTGGATTAATTTAAATATATTTACATATATTTGAAAAAAATTTGATCGAATAAAGTTTATTATTATTGTGGACAATTAAATTGAAATTATCTGGCACCATTGCCAATGCAAATGAAAAAATAACAGCAATAAAGTAACCCTGGATGTCTACATTTCTTAAAGTTAGTGTAGAATATAGACTGTAAATCTATAATGATTGCTATTCCCCAGACACGTTACCTTTTTCTTCCTCCTGCTTCTTCAGTCCAACAGTTTTGGGTCTGCCTCTTCCTCTGCGGATTGGATCTGACTGACTGTTGGAACGAGGTCGCCTCCTGTTTTCCATATCACTGCTAGGTGTTAAGTTTATCTTCTCTTTTCTGATTCTTTCTGTTCGTCTTCTCTTTGCGTCCAACTGGTCTGAAACACAACCAAAAGGTTATAATATACAGTAATTGGTGCGGATACATTCATATTCTGGATACCCAAACTAACCACCCCATCCCATGAACAGTTTGAACACAAACAGCAGCTCTCATTTTCCTCACATAGTCTTTAAACCCATCCCCCAATCAATATTGACAGACTAAAAAGCCAAAAGAGGGTCTGTGTGAGTCCATATGCAAATGATGTAAAAGCACAGCCATATGCAGAGCTACAATCAGAGAATTAAGAGCTCATTACTAAAGGAAGTAGGCCTGCGCCTCTCTGAGGGAGTTTATTTATAGGACTCTTCAGGCTTCAAGTAAACGTCATTAGTAACAGACTCTAGCAAACCTTTGTGAAGAGAGCGACTACACCACAATAATACTAAGAATAATATTTGGAAAGCTTTTTAAAAAAAAAAAAAAAAAAAAAGAATTCTATACATAACTTGCCAAAGATCTTATGTAAAAAAAAATATATATATAATTATAAATATGTATATATTAAATATACATTTTATATAATATATACTATATATTCTTGCTCTTAATGTAAAAACAGAAATTGCATATTGAGTGTTATGACTTATGTTCAGTACATATTTTTTATTACATTTTATGCTTCTTACGTTTTTTTCATTGTTCACTCATATGTTTTGGTGTGACAAATTCATATGAATACATATATTCCATGTAGCCTCTCAAATAGTAGGAGATAAAAGTTGCACCTATGAAAATAATTATTTTTTTTATTAGAAACATGCCATTTAAAAATATTTTTATTTGAAGTACAGCATGTCAACTTTCCAAAATGTATATATATATATATATTTTTTTTTCTTTTTTCTTTGATCAAGTATGTTTACAATAATCCAGCACTAGAATGATGGATGATTTAATAATCTTGGTGCAACCCTGTTCTGTGAATCTCTAAAGGCAACCTTCTTTCCCCAACAGATCATTTCAATGTTTATATAATCATGGCAGCCATTTGATTCTAAACGATGTGATAAGATCTTCCTCTGCTCACTCCCTTTACAGGCCTGCTGTACGACTGCACGTTAACTCAGGAATGCAGGCCGTGTCAATAACCTGCACTAACAAGAAGAGCTCTGTTCTACAGCTAATTAACACTGCGCAACTCCTTCACAACTATGCCACAATCATGAAGATCATACGTGAATATTACTGGAAAATATCTGGAAAGCTTGGCTGTAAATTTGATCCAATATTCTTATCACATCTGTCTTGTTTCATGTTGTAAACACCACCATTTTTTTAATAAATGTGTTATTTGGGCTTTAATTTAATATTTTTAATGAAATAACATTTTTAATTCTGAAATTAAATTCTCTTTCCAAAATGCAAGGGCAGGCAGGGTAATCTAAATAAAGTCTGTCCTATTTCAAACTGAGCACATTATTCTTAGCAGAGAGCAGGATAAGCCCTGAATAAATACTTCTGCTAAAAATGAAAATGTTTCATTCAGAATAAACTATGGCTACACCTTTCAAATAATATAATACAAGTAGAATCTCACACCCTCCACATATTTACAAATTAATTCCTTATGTGACTTGCAGAGAGCTCTGAATTATTTGTACACAAAAATGTCAAAAAGTGTGGAAATCAACGTATACATCACACCACAGTAAAGCATTTAAACAAAGAACATTTGTGCAGAGCATTCCAGTCATAACTCAATGCAACAATCACAGTCTGAGCCTGCGCCGCCAAGAAAACGCAATGCACACGCCAGCTGGGCTTTAAAATCAGAAAACTCCAGCATGCATGAGACTATCTGCCTATTTGACATGTACACAACGAGACATTATTTTCTAGCTTAAACTAAATAATACTCATGTCTGACCCAAAACCTGATATTCGTGCATAAATATGAACTCCAAATAGTAGAAATTCAAATTAATAATTTTAAAATCACAAGCCTACCAAATAATTGTGAAGAAATCAAAATAATAAAAACTGCACACTGACTGAAATGTGCTCACACTATAAGCCACACAGTTGTCTCATTTGAACACGATCACGACCACCCAAGCAGGCCCCTTATCACTTATATAACACACTTTTAAAAATGTCTACAGACATCATTTTGTGACATCACTTCACAAAAATCCCTCCTTACAAGATTCAACAAACCTTCAGTTCAACTTTGAGAAATGCATTTTGTAATTTAATCTTTGGGTGAATTTATAAATGACTGAATGTATCATAAAAATGAGTCAAGTGAAATACTGTGACTAGTTTCTTGGTAAGACAGTGGCGGCAGAGAGGGGGTGGAGAGAGAGAGAGAGAGAGAGAGAGAGAGAGAGAGAGAGAGAGAGAGCGAGAGACGGCAGGAACAAGCTTTTCAGACAGGAATTAGTTGGCCCTTCCCCCATCTCTCTCTTAGCACTACTCACTCAAGCAAACAGCCATCACTGCAGCACTCATTTCTGTATTCTCAACGCATCTGCTGACTGGAAACTTGCCTGCTATTCATTTCCATTCACTAGCCCAAAGAGTCCAGCACATAATGATAGTATGTAAAAAAAATTCTCAATCACCATGACTCACGAGTATAGCCTGAAGACACAGACTAACTGTGGCAGACTCATATGGGTAGAGATCAAAGCAATGAAATAAGCAAGTGTTCATTTTTTTCAGTGGGACAGAAAAGTTAGCTGATTAATATCTGGAATTATATTCCACTGTAAGAATTTTAAACATCAATTCCACAGCCTTCATTTTTCAGATCAATAGTCAAATTACACAACTTGTTAAAGGCCACTTGATACATATTTATAGTAAGTACACAATTTAGCATAACATGATATAGGACTGATAAATATATGAAGGGTTCAGAGGCATAAAACATTTAAAAGATGCACAATTTACCCATTACTGGAGACCTCTCATTTAATTTGGCATTGAGAAGCTTTCGGCTTATGAAGACGTAGCCACAAGGACAGGATTTACAAGCCACAGGAATCTGACAGAAACAGAAAGAGAGAAAGAGGACTCAGTGAAATTCAGCATACAGTGACATTTCTATACAATGACTGACTAAATATTTCACAACACTCGAGGAAGAGCACTTAAATATTATGCATTTTCAAAGGAGTAAATAAATACGGAGTGCCTGGAGAAAAACTGACACTGACGCCACAGTAAACAGGAAACGATACCCTGATAGTTTTCTGCAGCTCAACTGATACAGTAACACGAAATACAGTCTGCAATGACGCCAGTTCGGTTTGTTCAAGGGCAAAATAAACTAAAAAATATTCATCGTTTATATGTCGAAATCAGCTTTAATATACAACTGTATCATCCTTAGAAATGGCAGAAGCCTTTAGATAATAGCAAGCACATTTATAAGCAGTATAATCGCAGAGATCATCCTGCTCCGTGATATTAAACGAGGCGAAAACAGACTGCATGAAACCTATGAAATTTAATTGTTTCAATGCAGCAAGCTGGATATCCTTTAACAGCCTTACACGTTTTCATCGCCAAATTGAGATGGAAACCAGATTTGGTGACTTATTGTGTGATACGAAACATAATATCAATAAAATCACTTCAATACAATCGACAAAACGCGAAAACCATATTTCCCAGCACGCAGCAACGTTGTTTGTAACTCACACAGATCTAATAGGTAACTTAACCTTATCAAAGCACAAACCGTACTAAAGATAACAATCCGGCAATTGAGAACTTGAGCAAAAACACAAATATATCATTCATTGACAAACAACAGCTCACCTGTTGGTCACACTCCGGGCATGATTTGGTGGCCATTTTCACTTTCTTCACTTTGTTCGTAGACATATTTATAACGACGGGCTGCAATAATATCCCTTGAGCTCGGCGATCGTACTGTAAAACTTCCAGCTGCACTAAGGCACACAGAGAAGTGCAGCTGATCAGGAGCTCAGACACACACACATCAACCGCTCGAGACAGACTGCGCATGCGCGCTATAGAGCCTCGCTCGGTCCCTGGCTGCCAGCTCACGTGACCCACAGCCAGAAATGGAAAGATTCGCGCCTTTTTGTTGTTTTTAGACATTCTAAAGTTTAGCACTGTGCCTCATAATAGCAGCTTTGAGAGGTAGAACGCCAATAATAAATATTCAGCTGTCTAGATATTTCCTTTATGCCGCCAGCACTCAAGGAGCATGCGCACTACATCACGACAGTCACATGGGTGAACATTCTGAAGAACAATAAGTGCTGATGTAGGTGAAATAGATATGCTGCTTGAGACAATGCCATCACTTTTTAATATTAAGCCTTGAAGAAAACAAGTGTTCGATGCGACGAAACTGTCAATATTGAAAAATCGGACTAATAATTTATAATATCTTCATATGAAATACTTCCAATATATGGAACCACGTGATTAATGTTTTCTTTTCTTTCTAATTTCTACTTGTATTGTGTAACTGTAAATGTTTGTCCGGAAGCGTGTGCGAGCATTAGATTATAATTGTAATCTGTATTACCATTTCCTGTACCAAAAACACTATGAAACTGATTATTTTTTTCCTCACATTGAATTGCAATCTACTCTTGAGGCTGAAACACCAATCTTAATGGACAGAAGATTTTCTGTTTGCTGTACTCTATAATGAGGCTCTTTTTCATAGGTTACTTGTTTGCACAATGTCATATCAAAATTCACTAGTATAAGTGTAACAAACTTTTCTCAGTTTAATGTAAAACATGTGTGACTAGTTGTGCAAGATGAGCATGGAAAGACTATTTAACAACAAACATTTCTGTGAACAATATTTTTAACAACCTTGCAATTGATCAAGCTATAATGATTCAAATATTTGTGAGGGTTATTTGGACAGTGCCTTAAAACTTGTCCATTACATAATGCATGTTACTTATCACATTTCATTGATATAAGTACTCTAAGCTACTCATTAATGTAATTGTATAATTAGGCTGTGAAGAGATGTGGTTTTTTTTTTTTTCATTTGAACTTTTTTAGTGTCTTGATGTTCCTGACAGACGAGATCTTCAGCTCAGTTATTATAGGCCTATTAATGTTCTTAGCAGATGTTTTCACATAATTGGCTTACAATACAATCACATTTTGTGCATGTCTTCTGCTTTTTTTGCTCCATTTAATGTTTTTGTTCTATTGTTAATGACAAAACTCAGCTCTTCATAACCCCACCCCCATACTCTTTATAAATCTGACAACATACGATACAATCAAAACATTTGAAACGTGTCTACAGGAATATGTTTGGTTTGTAATACAATAAAAATATAAGAGATGATCAGAAGGCTGTTTTCATTTTAGAATATAAATACTTAATTGCACTTTAAGGTTAAGCAAAAAAAAAAAAATCCTCCCATTTTATGCAAATATGTAATTGTAGCATCTACTGATTTTACTGTTCTACCAGTCTGTCCTGTCTGCAGAAAGCATTTCCTTTATCATTATTTTAGTCAGTGATAGTATTACCCTGAAACACTGCATGGCATGGACTGCTTTAGTGTTTTAAAATTACAGCAGAGAAGAGTCATTTTGTCCATATCTCTTTAAATACTGAAGCTTTCTGTTGAGTGCCTATTGTAAAAGAAAGGAAAATCTTTAAAGTATATTATGTGTGGCTGTGCAGACTTTATGGTTGTTGGTTGCACTGTGGGAATCTCATGTCCTCTTCATATGCTAAACAAGTCATTGTTCAGCACAAGGCTGCTCTTTTAACCTCTCACAACAAGACGTAGACTACTGGTGCAAAGGGTGTTGATGTTTTCTGAGTAAATTTTAATTTCGATCGGACTGAAAGAGAATCTTTTTGGGAACAACTGAGAAATCATAGAAGTGAAAGTATATATATATATATATGAACCCACTCTTATCTACCTGATATCTTATAAAATAGCTTATGAATAATGATAAAAAGCAACATGACAAACAGACGGTATACCAGTGAGAGATAGGCATTCTAAATAATAAAAAACACACAATACAAATAATCGAGATCCAGCCTTGTGTCCAACAGATGGCAGCATTTATCCAAATGAATGAAATATTTTTACTACTCCAGTCTCTGACTTGAATGTGTGTATACTTTCCAAAACAAAAACCAAAAAAAAAAACAAAAAAAACACATTAATTCATGTATGAGACATTTTAGTAGGATACTACATTTAAAATGAACAAAAACACTATGGTTTATGAAACTTTATATTATTTAAAGGATTTATTCATTGGTTCCATTAGTTTATAGTTCTACACAAAAATTGAAAATTATTGATTAAATAATCAACTTACTACAGGTTTTTCAAAAAACTTTGGGTAAGAATTTTTTTTATAAGAGTAAAGAAAACTACAGTAGGTCTTCAGTAAAATGTCAACTGGTAGTGTTCCTCACTGCACTTCTATATTTTTATCAACCCCCGACTCGTGGATTTGGCCATAGGTTCTTCTCATCCATATCATAATGGATGTTTTCATTAGCTTAACATCTTGGGAAAAAAAATCTTCTGGCATGGCAAATACAGGCCTGAGATTGGTCTCCTCCTGTGATGTCATTTCACCCATCTATGGCCTGGAGACGAGTGACTTCGTTTGTGAGGGTGCCTATTGTAAACCTTTTGTTGAGAAAAATTCTTCAGTCAGGTTACAGTAAGGAAAGTAAGTAAGTAAGTAAGTATTTTATTTATAGAGCACATTTAAATTCAGCTTTCACTGACCAAAGTGCTGTACAAAACAATCATAAAATACAGTAAAGTATAAAATAAAAGAATTACATGCAAATTAAAATCCAAGATAACAATTGTAATCAAGAAATACAAATCAGGAAAGGCCATAGAATAAAAATGCATTTTAAGTTTAAAAATTGAAATAGATGTAGCACTCTTAATGTCAGGTGGCAGCAAAGGCTCTGTCATCTCTAAACTTAAGGCATGACCGTGGGACGTATAAAATAGGTTTATTAGCAGATCAGAGGGACTTAGGAACATAATTAAATTAGATAAAATTTTGAATTGAACTCTAAACGAGAGTGATTTTAGTTCAATGAACATAAGTTATTTGGTTAATGTGTATTGTATCCATTATATAAATAATATTATTATATTCTATTCTATATTATAGATCAGTGATTGTATTCAAGTTACATTTTGATCATCGGTTGGGAATTATGTGTCGCAAATTTTTTTAAATGACATGAAGGTTGTGTAATTAGTGCAAAAATGATGGCAAAAAAACTGTTATCAACGTTAATTAGAGACTTTTTGCACACCCCCTGTAAGCTGATGAAATTTTCTCGGCTGTGACAACGGGTAAAGTCTCCGCCCCTCACACACCCACCGGCTGCGGTAACTCAGCGCTGGGTATTGTAGTTTTATTCTAAGCGCAGCGAATGGTGAGGGTAGATCAAACAGCAGCATGAGAACTACAACCCCCATGACGAACAGAAACATGATCGCGCTGAATGAGCGCATAAAGATAGCCGGGTGGACGCATCAGATAATTTTGATGTGAGCGTGGTACAGTTAAGCATTTGATAATGCGGATCGACGTCGTATAGAAGAAACGTTTTCTGGTTTTTATTTTCTTAATTTTATCCTTTGCTTTAACTGGCGGTCAGAAGAGCAGTATATTTACAGTAGTGTCTCTTTACTCGCATCCTCGTCCCTTGTTCTCCAGACAGACTCGACTTCCTCACTGAGCAGAAATGTATCGCTTGCAGTCCCTGGCAGCCCGATCACTGATCGCCGGAGCTCTCGATCAGTTTACCCCCCTAAAAGTGACTTCTATTACTGGGGTGCGGCACAAATCTCAAGGTCCGTCCGTGGAGAAACGCGGCCAGATGCGCTTCATCACCGCCGAGGCGAAGGCGTCTGCTGGGCGCCTCGACGGGAAGATACGGGAGAAGACCCTGACTATGGACACCCTGAACCCGCAGGTGAAGGCTGTGGAGTACGCCGTGAGAGGACCCATCGTCATCAAAGCCGGAGAGATCGAGAGATACCTGGAGGAGGTGAGAAATGTTCAAATGCAGCATCCCAGAGCTACATGTTCGTAAATGTGTATCTTAAGACACCCCAATGAAACAAACAAGTCTTTTCATAATAAAATGTATTTGTATTTCTGTTCACAGTTGTAACCATTGCTAGAATGCGGTCAAAATTGCTCGGGGTAACGTTAGACACAATCGAAAGTTGCAAACAATTAAGTTAACTTTTTTTTTTTTTTTGTGTTAGAGTCATAGACTCAGTATGTAAATATGTGTTTCTCTTTGTTCACACATCTGACTACTGACATTTTTAGTGGTGATTTATGTGAGGCACAGTAATCTTAAAAATGCATTTTTGTGGTTATAAACGTGGTTATTGAATTAATAGTTTCTGGAGTTTTGACCAAGGCCATTAACACCAGTTATGTTGAGATTGACATGACATCAAAGCACTTTCGTATATAGTTGACAAAACGATGTTAAATACGGCAACAAATTTCATTAGGATTTGTCAAATGCTGCTGTTGGAATCAAATAAATTTAAAGCTTTTATTTTTTATAAAAAATAAAATAAAAATGTAAGAAATTTTAGGATAAAAAATAAATATGTGAATAAATAAATTAGGAAATATTAAAACTTGCGGTAACATTAATTCTACACTAGTTACTGAATAGATGTGAGGACATCCCCTGATATACTGCTTTTCATGCCAAATGTGTTTGGTGGTTCGAAGTAATGTGCAAAACGATCCACCCTGCATGCCTTGTAGTGGCACGTCTTAATTATTCTGTTTTTATTATATCCTTTTAGTTGTGTCCATGAGAGTTGCCTGAAAAAAGCAGTTCTCAGTCCACTTTCTGACCTACTTGCAGTGCCATTGTCAAAGCAATGGAACAAAGCTGCTGAATCTTGTGATGCTGTTCATGTTATCTAACCCTTTACCATGACGCAGAAGTACTCGAGCTTGCATGTTCAGCAATGACAGATGATCACTTAGGAAGGGAGCTTTATTTATAGTCCCTGAACAGGTGCCTTCTAGACCTCTGACAAGGGCATGATCCCCCCAGACCCTGATTGACTCCTCATCTCATTACATGACCTGGATTGACTGCTCAACTTTGTGATGCCATGCCCTTAGCATGTGACTAGATGATGGTACAGAATATTTTATGACAACAATGACGTAATATCAATTTTGCTGTTATCGAAAGTGACAGGAACGTTCTGATTTATGTCTGTAGCAGGTCATGATATGGAGCCTGATATAAAGAACAAAATGTTCTACAACTTCATTTCACAACCTTAGTTTTATACAAATGTAACAGATACACCTAGTTTTCGTGACCAAACCTAATTTTGCATATTCAGACAAACACCTGCTTTCACCGCAGTACTGGTAGACATAATCTTTTCCCTACAGAACGCGCTTGTGAGGACGGGTCTATTTGACGTGTTCTTTGTAACATGGATTCTGGGCAAGACTTGTGGCATTGTAAAGGGGATGTTCTCATAATAGACACCTCTCTTATTTTCTTATAGGGTGGTACGAAACCGTTCTCTGAAGTCATCAAAGCCAACATCGGTGATGCACATGCCATGGGACAACAGCCAATCACCTTCCTCAGACAGGTAACCAAAAATGCACAAATTATTATTGTCTCAACGTTATCTTTTTAATAAAATTAATTTTTTTATTGAAAAATTGTTTTGATATTAAAATTAGCATAAAAATGTATAAACTCAGTCTTCCAGTAAAACAACCGACTTCTCACTTTTTAAATGTAATGCCCGCATCTCAAAATCCAGTCAACAGCAGCTGCATAGAACCAAACCCCAGCTCGCATTTTTTTCCTTTTCAATAATACATTCAACTTAGATGATCATAACACAAAAGAAAAGATCTGTCATTACTTCAGCATTATCACAACGTTAAATGAATACATGTATTTCCTGTTTTTACAGCATGCATATTTGGTTCCCCGGAACTGTTCACTCTCTGTGCCACAACACAATGTCTTTTTATTATCTATGCAATGCTCCTGAAACTACATAACAGATTTTCAGCTTATTTAGACCGCAAAAACAACATGCAACCTACAAACGTTTTAGTTTATTCAGGTTGATGAGGAGTCCAGTTTGTGCTCACTGTCGTGAAAAGAAAAATGGCTTTTGTTGACCGCTCACAGTTTTGGAACACACTGCAAATTCCAATGGAATACTGTCTCTTGTGATTGACCTAGTTTAGTCAAAGTTGATCCAGCCTTCCATTATGAGCTGAACAAAAGCTTTTGTGATGGCCTGAGAAATACATTTTCTTTCAAGCCAACAGAAGACCGCTTTGCATGATAGTCATAGTTTCTGGTCAGTGTGGTCATATAATTCTTGAGCTCATGTTATCTCTAAGGAAAAGAGAGTCAAAGGAAAGCTGTCTTTGACCTGTACGGGTTATTATGGCTTGGAAACTTTAGGAGGGGCTGGACTCAAAGCCATCTGGCCTGGGCTCTGTTATATTTGGGAATAAAGTTCCAGCTCATATTTCTGATTCCCCCTCTCAGTGTGCAAGTGAATAACCACTCTAATCATCTTGCTTAGAAGTTACAACACGATGCATATAGAAATCAGTTGCAGTTTGTTTTGAATAATTATAAAATTATTGCAACTTGATATTGTAGCATTTAGATTTTAGTGGAACTGTACAAGCAGTAGACATGCATAGAGAACAATGATCTATATTTGCTCTTAAATCTTTCAGATTGCACTCAACGACTGCAGACAAACAAGAGTGATTTCTCTGTGTGTGTTCATTTGTGCAGGTGGTGGCTCTCTGTACATTCCCTGAGCTGATGGACA
The DNA here is from genome assembly GCF_003368295.1 of Carassius auratus. Taxonomy (NCBI): domain Eukaryota; kingdom Metazoa; phylum Chordata; class Actinopteri; order Cypriniformes; family Cyprinidae; genus Carassius; species Carassius auratus. The sequence goes on from NC_039249.1 coordinate 18,652,493, forward strand.
GCCCCAGTTTCCCAGAGGATGCGAAATTGAGAGCACGGCGTATCCTGCAGGGCTGCGGAGGACACAGTCTCGGTGTGTGCGTTTGTTCCTGATGTGTGGTTATGATATAAAACTTCCTACTACAGTGTAGCGATTGGAAAGCATCCATGATCCCGTTATTGCAGATCACACAGTTCTCAGGAAGCTGGGAAACAATAGACCTGTATTGTAACACTCTGTTCCATTCAGTGTTTTGCTGCAGTAAGTGCTTTATGAGTGCTAACGCATGTGTTTCTGTCACAGGGGCGTATAGTGCAAGCCCCGGCGTGGAGTGCATCCGCAAAGACATCGCTGCATACATAGAGAAAAGAGATGAAGGCGTTCCTTCAGACTGGGAAAACATTTACCTCACCACCGGGGCTAGTGATGGCATTATGGTAAGTCATTGGATGTATACCATCAAAAGACTTAACGTGTTACTTGGCCTACAGTACCAACAAAACCAAACTTTGTTTTTAAGACTATTCTACGGCTACTGGTGTCTGGCAAAGATTCTTCTCGGACCGGTGTAATGATCCCCATCCCTCAATACCCGCTTTACTCCGCTGCACTCTCAGAGATGGATGCGGTTCAGGTCAACTACTACTTAGACGAGGACAACTGCTGGGCCCTGGACATCAATGAACTTCACAGAGCCTATCAGGCTGCCAAGCTGCACTGTCGGCCAAGAGTCATCTGCATCATTAACCCTGGCAACCCTACTGGTTGGTATATTGTGAAGCTATTCTCATTTGCTAGGAAACGTAGTGCCCTTGTGTTTGTTTGGATCCAGCAGGTGTGCTGGAAAGAAGAGCGTTCGCCTTTTAATAGCTCAGCTTCTTTTTCCAGTCATGATCCATCGTGAGTGGGGACCGATTCTGATGAGATCTAAAATGACTTCCATATGATTTGTAGCCAATATTCAAAGTCTTCTGCAGCTGACAGCTTTGTGCAGACAAAATAATTTAGTTGCATATGGATTTTACAATCTATTAGAATATAAAATATTGTGTAGAATTAAAATTAGTCGGATTAGGGGTGCTCATTTTGACCGGTTAATACAATCAAGGGTTTAAAAGTCATTTATTTATTTAATTGTATTTTTTTTGTGTAATTTATCAAAATATTTTAAAAGGTTTGCTGCATGGTTAAAATTGCCTAAGCATATAAAAATAATTTTTTAGAGAGTGAGAGAAAAAAAACATGGCCTAAGTGGTGTAGAAGTTGCATTTTATTATTTTGTTGTGAAATAGACACGAAATGTTTACAAACATAGTAAACAGTGTAAAAGTTAGGCTATTTTAGTTCCCTGCAGTCCACAACAAATCCTTTCAATTTAACAGTATGTAGAAAAGAACAAGAATTAAAGATATAAGAAGCTATAGATGACAAGCCCAAACAAATGTATTTAGGCTAAAACAAAACTGAAGCCAACGTTGGGTCTCTCGACACAAAATCAAATGTTTCCGTTTTCGCAATTTGTATTTGAATGCCAAAATATTATTTATGTACTTCACTCCTGTTCCAATATCCACATAAAACTAAATGTTTTACATCACGGCAGTAAGGTGATGATGCCTAACGGCACAGATTTTACCACATATTTAAACTGAGCAGTGTTTTTTTTTTTTTTTACATTTTTTTCATGTTTTACTGACTGCGTTTTATGATTTATATTAACAGGACACATTGTAAAGGTATCAAAACTTAACCATGTGCGTGCATGTCACTGGTGCAACTTGCATCTTTTCCTTCTAACATTGGAAGCAACTACTCCTTTTAGTCATAAAGAAGTTGTAAAATGTTTGCTTTTATTTGTGTACTTTCACAGTATAAACATATCTTAGTGCTTTTATAAAATAGGCCTAAAGAAATAGTCTTAGTTTCCTTTCGCGCACCACAAAAATGAAACGAACCTGCACAGTTTTTTCTTTTGTTTTCTTAGTTTATTAAGTAAAAACATATTTATTGTATAGGCCTATATATATATATATATATATATATATATATATATATATATATATGGGTTGTTTGCAGCTTTTTGCACATTTAAAATTTATCTAATAATATATCCCCGGAAAACAAATGTTAGTATTTTTTAAAGGGTCGCAGACACTTATCATTTCTCATTTTAATTTAAAATAATCTTTTGGTTAATGGTTAATAATCGGTTAACGAGCGTCGCTTGTCAAGATGAACATCCCCAAGTCGGACACATTTTGAGGTCTGCCCAGGCTTGTGCTATCCTGTCTCTGGAGTGAGGTGTGTTGTGATGGTTCATCACATTCATCAGTCATCAAATTTTTTTATAATATTGTTTGAAGAGGGAGACTCTAAATGCATATTATATGTGTGTTCATGCATCGGTTTGAGAATTAAAATAAATGGATTAAAATGAAGCATGTCAAGATATGGTGTGCTAGTATTTTTTTTATTTTTTTTTTGTTGATATTAAGGTGAAATATCCCTTTAAATTCTGTCATCTCTCTTCCTTCCTCCCTGTTTGCTCTTTACAGGTCAGGTCCAGAGTAAAAAATGCATTGAAGAAGTGTTGAACTTTGCATATGAAGAGAATCTCTTTGTTCTGTCTGATGAGGTAATCACAGTTTCGGCTTTACACTTTGAATAAGAAGTTGAGCTGGAAGTGATTTAACTTTAAACACATACTACCATTCAAATGTTTAGGGCCAGTATTTATTTATTTACATTTTATTGGTAAGGTATTGATGCTTTTATTTAGAAAGGATGCATTAGATTGATCAATAGGACAGTAATGACGTTCTGTGTTGCAACAAGTTTCTTCAAATGCGTGCTGTTTTCAAACTTTCTGTTCACCAAGGAATCCTAAAGAAAAATGTAAAACCACAATAATAATTGCAAGAAATGTTTCTTAAACACCAAATCAGTGTATTAGAATATTTTTGACCATTATGCACTAAATGTTGATTTGTACTGTCGCTGGCAGGTGTATCAGGAAAACGTGTACGCTCCTGACTGTCAGTTTCACTCCTTCAAGAAGGTGCTATATGACATGGGTCCCGAGTACTTCAACAATGTGGAGCTCGTGTCCTTCCATTCCTCTTCCAAAGGCTACACGGGAGAGTGAGTATCCCTGCTCTTGAACCGCTGCAGGGGTCAGCATGTGCCTTAACTCGAGACAGCCCCAAGATCAGCTTTCGCTGACACTTTCACATGACATAACCACACTATCCTCGAACATTTAGACATCGGCTGGCTTTGAATTTGCCATTTTAAATAGATGTAGAAATATCCACTACCTTCAGTGTCAAGCTGTAAGGACATCTCTTAAGTGAGCGTTGTGGTGTTTATATTAGTTAAAAACCCATTCCATATTTAGTGCAATGTGGCCTGACTGAAATTGTTTTCTGAATTGTTTGGAAATATTACTCTGACAATATTTATGTTTTGGCTACTGAATGTGGCAACCTTGTGCGATATTTCCATGTCCTTCCGCAGGTGTGGCTTCAGAGGAGGATATATGGAGGTCATCAACATGGATCCAGAGGTCAAGGCCCAGCTGGTCAAGCTTTTATCAGTTCGTTTGTGTCCCCCCTTGGCTGGCCAGGCTGCAATGGATGTGATTGTCAACCCTCCTCAACCAGAAGAGCAGACGTTCAAGCAGTTCCACCAGGTTAGTCATTAGCCGCTTTTCCACTGTCGAGCTTAAACCGGGCGTGCTAGTGCGTGCCAGGGCCGGTCGCATTTCCACTGTCACTTCCGGGGCTTGATCGTGCCTCGTTGGGCTTCCTCTGGGCCAACGGCCAGGGTTTTTTTGGCCCGACGAAAACCTTGGACCAAAGCGGGCCAGCTGGGGCTAGAGGAGGGGTTATGAACAAAGGCAGAGTTTCTCCGTGTATGGAAGCTCAGCGCTGCAGATCATTTCACAAAGATAACAGCTTTAACAACAGCATTAAAGAATTTTATAAAAGTTGAGCTCAAAACTCACTTTCAGTCAGCAGCGAGTGTTTGAAATAACTTGATCTGATGTGGATTATAATCACTAAACAAGGCAGAAATATTTATAAGCGATGTAAAAGACTATGCACGATAAACATTAACGTTACCATAGTAAACATAAATGCTTGGAGAAATAAGACGTCAGCGTCTTCACAATTGTGTAATTTTATTAACATATTTTATCTGTCGTTTTGTTTGAGAGTTTAGCTCCACGTAGCGTTGCCTATCATCAAAATATAATAGCCTAATGATTTTTGTTCGGGAGCTTTTATAAAAATAGAGATATTATCATTCATTCTAAATGTGGCTACAAATAAACCGAAACGGACAAGACTGAATAAGCAGGCTATTTTCATAAGCGTTAAAAATAAATAATAAAATATAAATACATTTATTTCTGTGTAATTAATTTTGATTCCTGATAAATTAATTCATTATGATCAATGTATCACTTATTCTATAGTAAAACATTGATGCTTTTGAAATTGAATATTTAACAAAGCATGCAAACAAACGGGCCGCTAGTTCCAGTGACTTATTTCTTAGTTTTCTGATAACTTCTCTTTGTTGGTGAAAAGATGGGGTTGTGTGACGTTGTTTCTGAGAGGCGTGTTTTAGTGACGCGCAGCAGAGCTTCTGGCTCGACTGTGGAAACGCTGCGCTATTCTGGCCTCGTGCTACTGGCCCGAGGCTATTAGCCTCGCCCGGCCTGTTTCAAGCCCTGGCTTGCACTGGCCCGACAGTGGAAATGCGGCTATTTAGTGTCTGCTGGTGGAGTAAAGCACACTGGGTACTGGCACTGACAGTGACTTCATGGTTATGTGGTTTCTAGTGAATAAACCTCTAAATGTTATGCATCAGTAATCTGTTATTACAGAAGAGTGTTAATGTTTGGGTTTGACTAGGCATGATCGTATTTGTTCGATCTCTTTCAGGAGAAATCCTCAGTGCTGGGTGCTTTGGCAGAAAAAGCTAAACTAACTGAGCAGATCCTGAATGCAGTTCCAGGAATCAAGTGTAATCCTGTCCAGGGGGCCATGTACGCCTTCCCTCGAATCTTTATCCCTCCCAAGGCAGTGGAGGAAGCCAAGGCAAGAACTTCTACTTCAGTGGAACTTCAGCTTTCTAGTGGAGTTTGACTTGCTTTTGGTATTGTCATCCTAGCTGTCCGCTAGTTTCCTGGGCACTCTAGACTGTTCACAGCAAACTGTGTAAACTTCCTGTCATCACCGCTGATGACAAGTGTTATCTGATTACAAAGGGTGTAACCGGTTGTACTAGTTCAGCACAGTTTGTCCAGTACTCTTGCTAAATCCAACTGTATAACTGTTACTCTGTTTAATTATTATAAAAGTTTTAGCTACGCTCCTTTTTATGTTTAGAAACTTGATCAGAATTGAGTGAATAATAGCTTAGATAGTAACTTTTGTTTGCACTTGAGAATCTGCTCTTCTGCTGGAATGTAGAGCTGGTAAAGAGCTGTGCTCTTTATCAGAAGACAGTCAGAAATGTAAAGTCTGAGTTGTTGCTGAGGATGTGTGTGTGATTGGACAGGCTCTAGGGATGCAGCCGGACATGTTTTACTGTCTGAGGTTACTGGAGGAGACCGGAATCTGCGTTGTTCCCGGAAGTGGATTTGGGCAGAAAGATGGAACGTATCACTTCAGGTAAACTTTGATCAAACAAATTCACATTTGATTTGCTATCAGGTGATTATCCGATAGCACTCTTTAAAAGTTTAGTCTGTTTGTCTCCGTTTCAGAATGACAATCCTGCCATCCATAGAAAAGCTGAAGGTACTTCTTGGCAAAGTGCGAGATTTCCACATCTCTTTCCTGAAAGAGTATTCCGGTCTGGAGTGAGATGAAATCTGACCTGATCTGCAAAACATACGCATGAGTCCAGCGCTACTTAACACTACCTTTACAGATTAAATGAGTAGTAGGTGTGTTAAGTATTTTTTCATTCTAATTTTAGACGATGATTTAATGAAAATGGTTTCTGGAAGAGTTTTAAGGAAATATTAATGATTTAGTCAGATATATAACACTACTCTTCAATATTTCAGTTATTTTTCACAGTTCATTAAAGAAAATTGGACCCGTTGTTATTTTTGTCTTTAAATAATCATATCTGCAGTAGGGTGTGTGGTAAACAAGACACCCTCTATCATGAGACATGAGATTCAGTTACAGATACAGTCGTTTAACAACTCTCCAAACCAGGAACTAAATTGTGAAGACTGATGTATCACTTACTTGAAAATAACTAGCTCGAAACTCCTTTGTAGCGCCTTATATGAACTATTCAAAACCATGTTGGCTGATGCACATATATACTGTATGTATATGTTTTTGTTTTTTTACTTTGGTGGCAAGGTGGGGGTGAGTGTGGATGGTGTGATTCACTTGTTATGGTTCTAGAATCTTTACAAGAAGGGACTCTTAATGTTTATCTTGTCCTCATTCTTAGTTGCACTCATTGCCAAGAAATGTACATAAACCTCTTTTATCTTAAGCTTAGCCACAATCTTCCACAGAAGCTTATCTTGTGACTAAGGCGATGATTTATGTGTCTCCTGATTCTGTATGTGTCCAAAGCCATTTGAAAATGTGGAAAGAAGCAAGCATGTGTGGAGAAAGTGAGGGCTTGTAAATGTTTACTGATGTATTTTATTTCCTCTGGTTTTATGCTGCGAGTTATTTTTCAACTGTTAAACATAATGCTGTTTGAATCAGTTCTGGGGCCTGTACCATGAAGCTAGCTGCACAAACTCTGGGTTACAGGGTAGGGTTCAAGTTCAGAAAACCAAACCGTTCCAGTCAGGCTTTACTGATACCACGGTGCTGCTGTCAGCTCAGACCTTCATCCTGAATTCATGCATAACTATGTAAACGTGGACATGAAATGATGACCTCTGAAGAACAGCCAGTTGTATGCTGTGAACCTGAGATTCACTTTAAGCAGGAATCCGTGTGATTTACATCTCTCTCCTGCCTAAGATTGGGAGAAAATTAGGAAAAAATATTAAGAATAAAGTCTTATTCAATAAAATACATAATTCCACTGTGACCGAAACAAAAGCTTAAACGTAAAGCTATATGTAATTACATAAAAAGCATACAATTTATTTTGAATATCATCTGTATATATTAATTCATACACTTGTTATAAATACAAATGTGTAATAGAGTGAGGGTATAATCATGTACTCGATATGTAAATCCTAAAATTATTTTCAATAATCATAACTGACTGTGGTGCCAAAGATATCACTGCTCACAGCTGATTGGTCCAATTTTGATTCGAGGTCTCGAAACAAAACCTGGCATAGAGCAGGCGAGCAATGTATCGCAAGTTATTGTGGTGATGGACACTTGTAAAAATCAGCCCACCTTTATGGTACATAAAACCCAGGGATGACGCAAAACAAATGGAAGCTAGCCAGCAAAACCGGTTTCATGGTGCAACCCCGTTCTTTTCAGACAGGCGGTGGTATTTACCAATTAAATATTAGCCATTAAAAGATTTTAGTGCCAATGTTGACTCCATTGTAACCCTCCCCTTCTGACGTCTCAACTTTCATATCAAAGCCATTAACAGTGAATGAGAAGTTAATGCCTTCTTGCATCCTTTGAACTGATCACTTTATACGAGGTGCCTTTATTCATGCCCGTGAGATTTTAGTCGAATGAGTTTTCCCTACATGCATTACTAGCTTGTAATATAGAATTTTTTAAAAAGCTTCTTTGTTTCTTAAGCATTTTTTGTTTACAGGCTTTTGGAAATCGGCCCATTGTATATAGAATTTTCAAACGAATATTAAACTTATGAACACTGTTAAAGTGCATCTGTTTTGTCTGTCTTTTTTTTAAACAAGGATAATCACTTTATCCTTGTTTTAGGTTTACCAAACAAAACATTTTTATTCAGCACTGCATTAGTAAGTTAGAATGTAAAAACATACAAATAAAAAAGAAGTACACAAGTAAAATGCTATGTACTGTTAAACCGTTCTTTCTAAATGAAAAGCAGTTGCAGACTTCAGTCGATAAAGTGATTATAGTTCACGGTTGGGATTTACTGCCCTCTGGTGTTCACAGCGTCATTTAATACCCACAGTACCTTTGTCTCAAACAAAGGAAGTTTGAGGTAAAGGCACGTGACTTTAGGCAACACAGATCCTTTCTACATGTATGTCACAGGTGTTTCCTAAACTGCTCTGCTTTCATAGACGGTGCATATATGAGGCAGCTTCAGTGACAAATGACCTTTTGGAGTGGGTACATAATGTCATGTCCAACCCTAGATTACGATTTGGCACATGGACTGGTCTATAATAAACAAGGAAAACATTTCAGATCTGTTGGGCTTTAGCACCTAAATCACATGAAAACCCCTTTTATACACTGAAATGTTGATCATATTGAATCACCACGTTCAAAGCTTTAACCTGCATAATTTAATCTGTGAGCTCCACTGCTAATGAAATGTGGATAATCTGTATTTGAGCTAGCTTGGTTTAAATGACAATTGTACTGAATAATCATGTGGTCCTCATTGAGCAGTCCTCAAATGAACTGGACACTAGATTTAGTGCCATGGCAATTTTAAAGTTCGAGTCACAACTACCAACTAATGAATGAAGCACCAAATAAAGCAAAGACTTGGGTAATGTTAAGGAGATACTGAAGGACAGTTTATTCAACAACTCAAACTTTTTCACAGAAGATATAGGCCTAAAGTAAAGGTGCTTTTTCCTCCACTTATTTTATCACGCATGGTGTTACTCTTTCAATCAGTGAAGGGACCAAAATGTTCAACATGCACCTGGATTGCTGACAGATATAGGCAACTGATTTTATTTCAACTATTTCAAAACATAAAACACTCAAATGTGACAGCAGCTGATACAAAGCTTAAATGACAAATCACTTATTTTATACATGTTAATAGTCTCTTGCTCCAATTCTTAAAATTTCAAAAGAAACAAAACAAAAAAAATCTACAAATAAAATAAAGTGGTAAAAATAGCGCACAGATACAAAGAAATCTAAAAATGGATTGGTTGATGAAGTCCCATTTCTATGGTGTTGTTTTAGGATCTCTCAACTCCTCTTCAGTTAGGCTACTGCTCTCCAACAATAACAAATGGCTCATGTCCAGGGCCAAAACTGGATTTTATGGTTATATTTAAACTTGTGAATACTATGACAACAACAACAGAAAATGCAAGTTACACACCGAGTACGTAGCAATTACCCTTCTCTCTGAAGTGGGGTTGCCTCTAAAGGGCTGCAGGGAGAGGAGGAGGGGCAAGAAAGAGTTACTAGATGCGGGATCATCTGTGCGTTTACTACAAGGGAATCAGGTGCTCAGGAATGGCTGTATGTAATTCTCATCATTTAAGGCAGCCCCGAATCAGATCACAAACACACCTGTTTGTTGTGCAACTAGATCATTTTTTAATCCCCACTGTTGAAGCCGGACAAGATATTTGCTGTCGTTGGGTTTACTGATGGGCACACTGCACACCAGAACCGTGATGCCCGCCTTCCTCGTCTGAGCTGTCGTGGTATGCCTCACGACGGTGACCACCAGAGGAGCTCTGGCTCACAAACTCCTCAAGTTCCACTTCCTCTGCGTCTGCAGAGATGACCGGTGGATCGGCCCGTGTGGGCAGCAAATCCTCCAATTCCTGAAAAACAGAAGACACATATTAGAGGAAAGAAAACTTGGAATTGTGCTTTTAAAATAAATAAACCGTTCAAAAGCTTAATTTCAATTAAAAAAAATTAAATGACAGTGTCTTGCCATTATGCTCAACAATGCCACCTTTGACTAATTCAGTGAAAACAGTAATACTGGCAAAATATTACAACTTAAAATAACTTGTTTAAAGGTTTTAAAGTGTCATTGTCCTGTGATGGCAAAGCTGAATTTTCAGTACCCATTACTTCAGTCTTCAGTTAACACAAAGTATTAAAAGTGTCAAAATAAATAACTTTTGAACCGTAGCGCATGGAAAACATTAGTATATAAATGTTCAATAACTTCAAATGATCTTACCGTCAGCTTCTCTGGGCTCAACCAATTGTTTTCTGGGAACTGCACGTCAAACTTGATGAACAGGTCACCCTTCTCGAAGGGGTTACGGTACTGTGGCATGCCCTCTCCTCGAACAACTCTGACTGAACCTGTAAAGGGGCAACACCATTATTTTTAAAAGGATGTACCAAATCACTTCAAACTCAGACACTACAAAACTGATGTCAAGTGGACTCACCTGGCTCAATGACTTTGCCAGCTGGGTATTTCACCACAATCTGTCTACCATCTAAGTGTTTCAGTGTGAAATGGAAACCACAAAGTGCTTCAACAAGGCCGATCTTATGGGTCATGGACAAATCGTTGCCTTCTCTTTTGTATGTCTGTTGAAAGAATTCAAAAGCTTTATTCAACATATTAGATTAAAACATACAAAAAAAACTAAACTGATGCTTCACTGATATCCCATATCAGTCCAAATCAGACATGACTCTAGCTTTACTTCGAGGCTTGAAAGGGAGGGAAGTAGTAGGTTCATGACACACGTTCACTAAAATCTGCAGCAGCTCAGAAGTCAACAGGCCAGAAGCTCTAAAGCCTGATCTCATCTGTATGGCTCAACCACAGCGCTACAGAACAACTTTGTTACTTGCTGGTAATTACTGGGGTCATATGTTGCAATTCCATGTTTTCCATGTGCAGCAGGTGGAGTGATATTACGCAGCGCCTGAAAATAGTCCCAGCTAGGTAACTTCCAATAAGCCTATTTTGAGGCACTGTGTAATATAACTGTGCCTGCTGCACTCATGATACAGCAGCTAAGTTCCTTGATTATTACGCTAGAATGAGAGTATAGTTCCTAGCCATATCAGCTTAGAAAATCACAACTTTTCATTCCGTCTGTCTTAGTACGAGATGGATCTACAGGGGAGTCAAGTTATTATATATATATTATTATAGGGAGATGCTAATGGTCTAATCAGATTGAATGCTCTATGCTAAACTAAGCTAAAAAGTGCTACTGCCAGACCCAACTGTTTAACTATAGGGGAGTTGGAAAATGAGCCGGTTTAAAAAAAGAAAAAGTGGCGTGTTCCTTTAGGACTTAACCCCACCTTCCTAAAACGCCTCAATCAAACATGTCCTCACAAATCTACCTCACTGTGTGGGAAGATTTGCATAACACCGCTCAAAGTATATGCAATGGTGTAACTTTTATTCTTGCTGTAGTATTGTTGATGCAGCCGCCTTGGAAGCTGATATTTAAAATACGGTAAGTGGCGTAACATTTCAGTCACACGCTTCAGATATTTGGCCTATCACAACACACTGGATAGCTGGCCAATCAGAGCACACCATGCTTTTCTGAACAATGAGTTTTGTAAAAATCTGCATGTTTCAGAAAGGCAGGGTTGGAGCAATAATAAATGTACACTATGTTGAAAATAAGTTTTTTTAACTGCTATCCACCAACTCAAAGTTAATCTTTTAAAATACCAAGTAAAATTACTAAAAAGATACCTCTTGACCCAAAGCTGGATATCTTGAACATTTATACCAGTACTCCATTTTGTAAAGACCAAATATTATTATTATTTTTTATTTTATTGCTGGAGGCAAGGTCACTTAATTGGCTTTTTTCAGAAAGCAAGCCAACAGTCTTGGTGTTTCTCAATGGAAAATCAGCATGATCTAATTGTCTTGCCTTTAATTTCTTAAAATAAAAAAAAAAAGCATATAAACAAGCATTTTCCTCTATTGTTACTGTTAATGTACTTTCTTTAAAATGTGACAGTTACAATAAAAAATAAAGTAAATTATCAAAATCAAATGGAAAGTTAATGTTTAACTTTTTAACTTGGACAGAATAAAATTAACCATCAGCCAGATTTAAGCTTTAATCTAGTTTAAGAAAAAAAAAAAAAAAAAAACCTCTTCACTTAATCTTGGGAGTTTCTGATCGAACTAAACCTCATAATTTCTGAACACTGACATACCTCGTGCTCCTTTTCCTGCAGGACCAGGACAATGTCTCCAGGTTCTGTTCCAGGTGCCTGGTCGGCCTCCCCGCCAAAAGTGATCTTCTGTCCGTGCTTCATACCTTTATCCACGTGCACTTCCAGAATCTTCACCTCTTTGATCACCTTCTTCCCCTCACATTTTTTGCAGCGGTCCTTCTCACTGATCACCTCACCTGGATCAGAAAGACACCATGGGCAAACCTTTCCTCACCATGAACTCAGTAAATGTCAAAGCACATGCAGACCGGAGCCCCTTACCTTCACCATTACAATCAGTGCACACTGACTGCATCTGTTGGACCATGCCAGGAGCCAGCTGTCTGATCATGATGCGCATACCCCGCCCCCTGCAGGCTGTGCACTTCTGGACTGCACCGGACTTCCCGCCTTGACTGCAGAAGAAGAGGAACGGTTTCAGTTTCACCAATACTTCAGCACATACAGACTTAAGCCAATACTAACTCTTTAAAAGCCTTCGTGGTCTGTTTAGCTCTGCCTGATTTAACAATCCAGTAACTCATAAGACTCAGAAAATATAGGATCATATTGAACCGATTGGGTGTGGTGGGAGAAAAAGAAACTGAGACACTCATCATTACAGAGCTCTTTCTCCTCAATTGCTGTGACATCACCCATAAAGGGAAAGAAAACTTACTCACCCATTACAAGTGGCACACAGAACATTCTTGCTCAGCTGTAATTTGGTTGTTTTTCCATTGTACAGGTCTTCAAGAGACACCCTACGGGGAAACAGTGAGAGTAAGCTTTTCTGGAATATTCCACAATATTATGATGCAACACCAAATAAAGCCATAATGACATATTTAAAGCTTCTTAAGAAGAAGTTGGTATATGGGTGCATGGCAACAGTGAGGGCATGAAGAAACAGAAAAGAGGTCAATGTGACCGCTAAAGGACAGCAGCATTTCTACACATTTCTTTAGAAGTGTTAGTCTTGTGATTTGACTTACTTCAGGGGGTGGACCATATCTTCCCCTCTCCGCCGCCCTCCGTTCCTGCTCCGACCCTGTCCACCCATGAAGCCGAAGAGACCGCCGCCAAAGATATGGGAAAAGATGTCATCCATCCCTCCTCCTCCACAGCCACCTTCTCGCAAACCCTGCTCCCCATAACGGTCGTACAAGTCCTTCTTCTCTGGGTTAGTTAGTACTTCATATGCAAAGCTAATCTCTTTGAACTGAAAAGAGGACAACAACAAAAAAAAAAAAAAAAAAAGATTAAATATTTGAAAGAAGGCATTAAGCCAACATAATCTCTATTCATGCCTGAAATGGATTGTTCACCCAAAAATGAAAATTGTAATTTACCCATCCACACGATGTTCCAGATTAATAATAATAATAAAAGAAAATCATTCAACTTTGAATCACAGAAGACATTAATGAAACCTGAAAGTTTCCAGTCCACAAATTGAAACTTCAAAAAGTTATTTTATATATATATATATATATATATATATATATATATATATATATATATATATATATATATATATATATATATATATATATATATATATATATATATATATATATATATATATATATATATATTATATATATATATATAGAGAGAGAGAGAGAGAGAGAGAGAGAGAGAGAGAGAGAGAGAGAGAGATTTAATGAGGTTTGTTCTCATGCATCAAATATTTTTGAGTGTCCGTTTATCATTTAATATGCTGCCCATTAATATTTACATGTGAATAAAATCCTAAATTACATCTCTTTATTATATAGCGCAACTGTGTGTGTTCTAAAGTCGTAGAGTCTTATCAGCTTGGAAAGCAAGTCAATTACTTTTTTTGCTGTTGTTGAATTATCCCTTATAACTCTAATATGACAACTTATACTTTAAAAGCATAGTATCAATAAAATATTTACCACAATACAATTTAACTCACAGGTGTACAAAGTGATTAATCATACCACAACACATTTATTTATCAGTGTTTTGAATCTCTACACATCTTATTCCAATATGATTTACATTTGACAAAAAAAAAAAAGAAAAAAAAAAGGAACAAATCTTACTTTGTCTCCAGCATTTGGGTTTTTGTCAGGGTGATACTCCTTTGCTAATTTCCGATAAGCCTGAAACATTTGTTTTAGAGGGTTAGTTTCATTTCAGAAAGTATCAAACACAATTTAACAACATTCCAAAATTTAACCATCGTTTAACAAAAGCAATATGCGTTAAAGTAAAACGAGTTCCACCTGCCAGTGCCAGCAAACATCGCTCGAGATCTTAACTTCTGATTAGACAAGACTCTTACGAGTTTGTTTGTGCGTCATATTTACATGAAGCCAAGAACAACGGCCTTGAAACAACGCGACTAATCATAATACAAAAAAACACAAACTAGTGATCCAGACTGTCGCTAGTCCCTGGACAGTTAACATCAGTGTAAGGAGTTATCTGAGTGAGACTCGTTAGGTTTTCGCCGGAGCAGAAACCACATAGCACTGGCTATATGTGATTAACAAAGAACAGAAAAAACACATAGGTCTATCGCATGTGTCAGTTTAGTTTGAGTTAGTTTCAAATTCGTTGTACATGTGTGTCATCATGCCAAAGACGTCACATGTAAAGGGAAAAGCCCCGCGTCAGGCCTACACACCGGCCACACGGTGAGCTGATGCTAACGGTGTCTCCAGACGCTAAGTATACAGGAGGATGTAAATATAACAACTACGTTTCATGTTCAAATCAGAAATCATACAAATACATAGATAAGAGGATATGTAAAGAGACCGCGCAAATACTTGATTAAATCCCACAACAGCACGCCACCTCGTTGGTTTTGTCCGGTAACTATAGTCACTAGGCCAAACTCAACAGCTTTAGCTCAGTGCTAATCCTCCTCTCCCTCTTCCTGATTCACTGACAAAAACCAGTCGATTCGCTGCCGTTAAACAGCGCTAACTAACAGCGAAATTATATGGCAGACACACGAACCCCTACCTTTTTCAGCTCGTTTTCGGAGGCCGAGGGGGAGACCCCGAGAATGTCGTATAGTTTGGTATCAGAGACGTTGGACATGGCTGTGCGGAGTGAACGACTGTCTGCGGGGAGCGGAGAGCTGAAGAGAGACACCGGCCGGAAGCGTCAACTTTAACCTCTCCACACGCGCCTCCTCTCACAGCACGAGCACATGTCATCATGATCCTTCACATTCACATTCAGCGGCGGTCTTTTGATGAATATTGTTTAAATAGCGCAATAAAAGGGCATCTTACATAACATCAAATGCTGTAAATTATGCCGCTTGCTTGTGTATGATTTCTGAAATGTAAAATAGACCAGTGGTCAAATGTCACTCAACTGTTAGCTATCTGTTTTTTTTATTTTTTTTATTTTACATTTTTTTTACCATCTACAGATTTAAAATCGAGAATATATATATATATATATATATATATATATATATATATATATATATATATATATATATATATATATATATATATATGCGGGTCAAGACACTAACTGGTTTTGATGCATCTGAAAGTACCTTTACAAACTTCTGAAATTATGACTTATAAATACAACTGTATTTAATAAATATTCATAATATCTTCTTGCATTTTATGTTTTCATTTTCACAAACTGTGAAAATTGCAATAAAAAAAATATATTTCATGTTTGTGCTTTTGGAAATGGATCTTTATTATACCTAATTAAACTTATTATTCTGAATTTGAGGCTAATTTGAGCACAGATGGTGTGCTTTTTTTGCTAGTCTATTCGTATTAAAATGAAAAACAGTTGTGTAACCCTAACAATCAAATTAAACAATATCTTAATTATTTTGTTTGTTTGCTTATTTTATTTATAAAGCACAGTTTAATACAGCAGTTGCTCAAAATGCTGTACAAAAACTTCAATCTAATACCAATAATACATAAAAAAATTATAATACAAAAATAACATACATAAACAATTAGTCCAAGTTCAACATAAGGCATGCCTCCAGACATATTCTATATTAAAAGCACGGGATAATAAATTAGATTTTAATTGAGCTTTAAAAAGAAATATTGATGGAGCCATTCTGATATACAGAGGTAATATGTTCCCCAGTTTAGGTGCAGCGACTGAGGAAGCTATGTTTCAGTCTGGATCTGAATCATCAAGAGCAGTTGTTCAGAGGACCTAAGAGATGTAGCAGATGTGTGCCGTTTTAATAAGCCAGCAAGGTATATGTTGGAGCCAGGCCATTTAATGATTTAAAAACAAATTATAAAAGTTTATATTCAATTTCAAACGCACCGGCAACCACTCAAGTGACAATACAATTTGTGTAATATGCTCATAATATGGTGTAATATTTGTTTACCCTATCCTCATTGGATTTGCAGAGTATATTCCAGCATGGATTTGTGTTTTCTCTCTTCTCCCAACAGCTATTAAAGACATATGGGCTTAATGAAAGTGATTTGATTTTAACAGCGAGACATCCATTGAGATCTGTGTTCTTTGGCTTTTTATTTTAATTTATTTTATTTTTATAGACAGTGGGAGGTGGAAGTCAATTATACTGAAATGATGATGACTGTCATGATTATATGAAGTGAAGTACATCCCACGCTGTATCTTCCCCCATCATCCCATCTGAGGCTTGTCCCCCCTAAAAATATGATTAAAAACCATGTTGTAAATAACAATGTTTTATACTTTAAATAATTGTGTAAGTAGTAAAACAACACAAACAGGGCAAAAATGCGGGTTTTCACTTAATTGGGCTTCTTTTGGTTATGTCAGATAGGAAAAAAATTGCATTGGGTGGGTTGATAAAATTTGGGCTGTTAAACATATCTAGTAAATTTCAGTAATACAATTTTATTTAAATTTTGCAACTTAAAAAGCATTATAATATGTTTTAATTTACATATTAAAACTAATGTAGGAAATGGCAAATGAAAATTATTATTGAATTTCAATTTTAATTTTGCACAAAATGTTGCACATATGGGAAAATGTAAATTTAAATACAGAAATACATTGCCATTTTACATATTGGTTTGTCAATTCATTTAACAATGGATTTTGCTACCCATATGGTTAGCAAAAATACATATACAAAATACATATTTGATATTTAATATGCAATCCATTGCAGTTTATCATTAACAGAATGAAATGTCATTTACCAGGAATCACCACGTGATGGCAGCAAATGAGCACAACAGACAAACACGTCCACCTCCTCAATATAAACCACCTCAGGAGTCACCGACGGCTTTTAAACAGGTTTGATTGACCAGTGCTGGATGTAAATCAATCATGTCAGACAACTAGTTGTCAGAAGCCCCATCGTGGAGATATGTAAGATAAAAACACACACCTCTCACTCCTTGCTTATAATGTATCTGTTTCTCTCCAGTTATGAAACCATGCAGCATAAAATCGGGGTGGTGAGTGTATTTGGGTGGACAAAGGCATAACGTTATCTGTAACTATGGTTGGAGGTGTTAATCATGATTCAGAGAAGGGATTTGTCTTTTAACCCTTTAACTGTCACCCCGTTCCGTATACGGGATGCCTACATTTAGTCATTTACTTCACTATATTACAATTAAATCTAATCTAATCTTGACAAACTATATGTCGTTGGAAAGGTCTAAGACTCCCAAATATATATTTTACCCATGTTTTTTGTTAAAAAAGTAATAGATTAATTTATGACAAGAGTGCACCCTCAAAAGTCTACATCATAACAGGAGTTCTGACTTTTGCCCTTTTCTCTATCACATTTTAGAAATGATCAGAAATTATATATCAACCGAAAACTTAAAATCTCAAAATTCATCCTTTAAAACCCATTTTAAAATCAGACATTGCATTACCATGTAAATGGTACATCAATATCATGTTACAAAATGTTTTCATTCATGAATTATAAAAATATAAGTTTGGATAGTGCACTATAAAGTCTATGTTCAAAAAAGTGAGTGACAGTTAAGGGTTAACTAAGCTCTGTCCTCTTAGTCACTGTTGCTAACTTCTGATAAACCATTAAAAAAAGATTTATGCAAACAGAATAACTCAAGTGGTAACAAATCAAGTGATATTTCTCCCAAGCGGGCTGAAATGAAATGCAACATAAAAAGCATTTAAAACTTTTTAAAACAAAATGATTTTAAAGAAATTAAAATGGTTTCTTCTAAAACTACAGTTGCTCTTAACATCTAGATGTACATTCTTTATGGAAATTTTCCTGGTGATTGTTTTTATCGTAAGTCATTGTCAGTAGATTAGGCTTAATGTGCCTACAGGTGAATCACAGACATGCTTGTGTGATATTACTGATATTTATTCAAACACAGAAGCATGTTCCTGTGGCTCAAAGAGAAGAGTAGCCTGCTATAAACACTGAAAAGGTCATGTGTTTGATTCCCAGCCTTCTTGTCATTTTGGTGGCAGTGTGGATATATATATACATATGCTTGTATGAAAATGTTTCTTGTGTGCTTTGTGTTTTAACAGCTGTGAAGAACATCAACACATGTTCTGTGGAATAGCATGCTAGGACTCATTCACCATACTATAAATCATTCAAGAAGCTTGCATTAAGAAAACAAATGGGGGCACTTTTCATTTTCCAAATTCCTATTGACTTTAACCTCAGTGAAAATCAGTTAGGGTGGCTGGGCCTCGGGGTCTCACGGAGGCTGTGACCTGCGCTGCGTCTGTCCTTTTCAAGACGGATGAGGCATTGAGTGCTCCCACAGTCTAATTCAACATGACAGACCAGTGAGATGGACACTGGGAGAGGAGGAATAAAGGAAAATAAGTGAACAGAAAATGAAATGACAGTGAAGATGAAAGCGAGGTATGTTCTTAGTGTGCAGACGTGTCCAGTAATGACAATAATAAAATCCTATTACTGGTGAGCTTGGGCTGACTGAAGGAAGGTCATGTAGACTCTAATGGAAATAAGAGGAGATATGCATGCTGGATCCTACATCGTTCAAATGGGTAATTTTATTCAAATGTCTCACATCAACATCATTACAATTATTCATGTTATGACTAAAATGGAAGTGTAATTATAATTTGATATACAACATATATTGGTTAGAAAATATATTCCTGCTTATTTTTTACTTATTTAACAACAAAAAGAATAATTTCTATACAAAAGGTGTAAGCATCATTTACAATTTTCCACACTTTATCTAAAGCTTGCGATGGATTGGTTGAACCTCCAAAACAGTATGTTTATAGGTTAAAGAACATACATGTGCTGTGGTCTTTAATGGCCACTGAGACACAACAATAAGTGCACACAGGGAATTCGCTTAAAAACAACAAAAGTCAAATGTCAAAATATGTAAATCAAGACTGTGTTTATGTGCGCTGTGGTAATATTTGATCTAGTAGCCATTCTTGTTCAAAAGCATATTCCTGTGAACACTGTGTCCAAAGCAAACACTAAATCCTCTGTCTTCATGTAAACTAGTTTTTTGCCCTAAACAGTGATGACCTCCACTTGTATATTAAACTTCAAATATGTCCTGATTAGCTGTGATTGTCACGTCACATGCCATTTTTAAAAAATAATTTCAGTGGATGGAAACCTTTCTAATCCTGTCTGCTTTTAAGCACAGTGTAAAAGACCTGTTAACACCAAGAATGAGAACTATAATAATAATAACTATTTTAGCATCCACATGTCCATAACTTTCTGTTTATTATAAGCGCACACTGCAGATATGTTGTCCGCAGCTTTAAATGCTTAAGCTCTTTAACGTCCAGTGGATTCTGATCGGCTGTCAATGCCAATCAATCACCAGCTGAAATTTTTTTATGATTGCAGTTATGTTGTCCTCTGTATGTAATATACCATATGTGTAAATCATACAGATGGAAGGACACTCTTAAAAATAAAGGTTCTTTACAGGCATCCATGGAACCTTTCAAATGCAAAAAGGTTCTTTATAGTTAAAAAAGGTTATATCGATTTGTTAAATTTTCTTCAAAATGGTTCTTTTAGGAACTGTTCACTGAAAGGTTTGTTGGGGAACCAAACATGGTTCTTCTATGGCATCACTGCAAAAACATCCTTCTATTTTTAAGAGAGTATGTATTAAAGTATGTTTTACAAGAAAATACTTACAGTCTGTCTACTTTCTACTAAAAATGCCCATTCTATTCAAAGTGTAACTTGCCATTTTTTATAAATACGAAAGGTACCTTCTACGACATTTTTGTCTGTACTTGTGGTGTGGACTTCACTGCTTTCATAGCATTATAAAACTTTATAGTTATCATCCTTGGTGGGAACAGCTTTTAAGTGTACAAGCAGGGGATGGTTTTGTCTTCAGTTCTTCAATAGGTAATCTTTATTTGAGCATAATTTGAGTTATCCACAGAATCAAATGATGCAAAATGTGAGTTAATGCCAAGCAACAACACAAAACCTACATACTGTTTATCTTTCATTTTAAATGTACATAGATTAAAATAGCCAGCCATATGTGGCCTTCTCTGTCTGTCTGTGTACAGTCCGTTCACTCTGTCTAATCCGTGCTTGTCTACATGACACTGGAGCCCATGCATTAAAAACAGCAATGCAGGACAAAGTCAGTTGTGGTCAGGACTCTCGTTCTCCCTCGTCCTTCTTCGCCATCTCAGAAGTCCATGGATATGGAGCGTTGTCCCGGGTCCACCACGGTGGTGGTGTTGTTGCTACGAGCACTGCCATGGTTTCGGATGGTAATGCTCCCGCATCCGCTTCCGATGCTGCCCGCGGCCCCTCCTACGCTCCCACCCCTCACGTAGATTTCACAGGGGATCTCCTCCATCACACGGTCCTCGATCACCTGCTTGGCGCAGTCGTGAGTCTGTTTGTAGCCGTAGCAGCTCTTCTTGTAGGTGCCGGTGCTGCTGCTATTAAAGGTCTTCATTGGAGGCGGTTTGGAGAAATCGTTGTGGTAAGAGAGCTCCATCGAGCTGAGCGTGGTGCGGCTCTGCTTTGTGCTGCTGCCTGAGGAGGCCTGGGTGCCACAGTGGTGCTCGTGGATGCACCGGGACATGGTGGAGGAGCGCCGCAGCTTATGGTAGCCGTCCAGCTCATCCGACAGCTCGGCCAGGTCTGACGACAGCTCCTTGTCACGGAGTGAAAACAGCTCATAGTTGGGGGGATCAAAGACCTCCTGGAAGCCGCCTTTGTTAAAGACCGCCGGACGACGGGCCACTACTTTCTTACGGGGTTGCTTCATTTGCACCAGGATGGAGATGATGAGCAAGACCAGAACCACACCAGCAGAGATGCCGATTACCGTGCCGTGCGCTTTTGTGATTTGGTGAAAGAGTCCCTTGGACTTTCTCTCTGAGGGTGGAGAAACAAAGTGCTTTCAGTCGAACTTTAAAACATAAAGAGACATTCAAACATAATTTTAATAGTCATCTAGTAATAAAGCATATTTAAAAGCATATAGAAGCCACAAAAGATGGACAGGGAAAATAATAATATATAGAATATGTTTTGAACTTGATAATTGATAGTTACAACAATAAAAACAGAGACCAGTTCAATTTGTGAACAAAAAGACTCCGTTTAAGTCAGTATAATTTACATTTATGCATTTAGCAGATTGTTTTATCCATAGGGACTTACAAGAGAGGAGCATAAGCAATTCATCACAGAGCCAACAATATTCACAATGCCACATTTATTAGAAGGCTAGCTTAAAAAAAAACACCTAAAGCGGAGGAGAAATACAGAAAAGACAAACAAAAGGTTTTTGCTAGTGCATTGGTTTAGGGTTAAGATGCACATTCGTAGTTAAAAAGTGTATAAATTAGCATTTTTCTTACAAAATGACTGATCGTTTTACTAAATAAGAAACTGCAATTTGGACCTTCTACCTGTTGGCCACCATTAAAGTCCATTTTATGTAGACAAATTCCTGGAATGTTTCAAAAACATCAATTACTTTTTGACTGAAGAAAGAAAGACATGAACATCTTAGATGACAGTCAATAAACAATATCAATAATAATATATATATATATATATATATATATATATATATATATTTTTTTTTTTTTTCAAAGATTTGAGCAAGGATGCATTAAATTGATAAAGTAAGTGTTAAGACATTTCTTATGATACAAAATATTTCTTTTTCAAATAATTAATTTTATATCATCAAAGAATCCTGAAAAATATGAAACATGACAGCAAATCAGCATATTAGAATGATTTCTGAAGGATCATGTGACACTGAGCACATTTACCAGTAAGCTTATATCAGCTTATTAAATATCAGCTTATTAAAATAACCAGGATTCCTGTTTACATGCACGTCAGTAACCTGACAATGTCAGTAAGCTGCGTTTACTTGAATTTATTAATAAAGCATAGTGTAGCATGAGTTCTGGCAGGTCATGTTAGTCAAGCTCGCATCAGCTGACTCCTATAGGGATGTGACACCAATCACAGCACTCATAGAAGGTCCTTCAGTTTTATCATCAGCTTCATGTTGCTCAGTAGCTAATTACCCTCCTCCATCCTTCTTGAATCAGACTACTTTAAAAATGTTCCATTAATTTACTGAATCTAATGATATCTGAAATACATTTATGTTGGTTCTGTTCTGTTTACCCTGGGGGGTTATCGCTGCTCTCCCTGCTCTCATCCATGCTAGACTGCATGGATGCACAGAGAGCTCTTGCCAGAACAGAACCTTACTGCTAGTACTGGAGATGACCAGTACTAGCTTTGCCATCACAGGAATAAAAAAAAGATGTCATATGAAAATGTAAAACAGTTATTTCAAATGTACTTTATTATTGCAGCATTGGAGAGCATTTAAAAAAATAAATAATAATAAAATAAAACCTTATTGACCTCAAACTTTTGGTTGTGTGTATATTCAAAAATACATTTGGAATAATCCAAATTATATTTAAAAAAGAAATTAAACAACAACACTAAAACCTGTTACAAAAACAGAATGGTTTTGTTCAAAGAATAGCATTTTAACCCCAAACCGTGGTTCCTGCTGCAGGTGAGGAAACAGAAGCTGGTGTTTCTGCAGTAACTCACCCTTGCAGTGGTTCTCATCCCACGGGTAAACGCAGTTCTGAACGCCGTTGCACACCAGTGAGTTGTTGATGCACATGTTGCTATGACAGAAAAAGGTGCTGCTGGAGCATGGAGCTGAAAAACAGACCAGACAGAGAAAATTAAATCTCTTAAAAACAGGGCAACCCCCATTCTTTCTTCTCATAGCAGGCCGTCTGCAGATTCGTGCGCCTCATGCCTGTGCCACAGGCTGTGTAGCGGGTTTTGAGCACAACACTATAAATCACATCTAAACGCCATCACAAAGCCCATCTGGCCAAGTTGCCATGAAGCTCTTGACTGAACGTACGCTTAGCATGCTAGTCAGAGAGGAGGGTAACGAAGAATGGGAAGCGAGGGAGAGGGGGAGATAAGCTTGTAATTGAAGGTGAGTGCTGATCTCTGGGGATGAATCCTTCAGGCTGACACTCTTCTCCTCATTGCATCTTCCCCTTTCAGCTGCACAGCCTCATCCCTCGGTCTCCATTTTATGCCAAAACCCAAGCATCCTCCTTATAACTGCTGTGCCAGAGCTTGAGTGAGGAGGGAAAATCTCATCCCGTTTATACGGACTAAGTGCTTCTGACAGAGGATTGAAGAGGTCGTAACTTTCATTTCCTGGCAACGGCTCCCTGCTCCCACTATACTGTGATCATTTCCAAAATTGTTAGACATTTCTTGCCTTCCGACAGTGGTCACTGATGGCTGCCAAAGTCACACAACATCCCCTGGTACATAATCGCTCATCAGAGGAATGGGGTGAGACCACAAGTGTATTAGTTAGAAAAGAAACATTAAGGGTGATGATCCAGAGCAGGATTTACAGTAAGAATTACTTTACAGTACATTACAGTACATTTACAGTAAGGACAGTAAGAATTAATGCTAATACTGCTTTACTACTAAATTAATACTTTCATTCTGCAATAATGCATTTAATGATAGTAAAGCCATTGTTACAAACAATTTTCAATCTTTTTTTTCTTTCAATACATCAAAGAATCCTATAAAATGTGTCACAGTTTCTTAGAATATTAAGAAGCACAATTTTAAGAAATGTTTCTTAAGCAGCAAATCAGCACGGTTTCTGAAGGATCAGGTGATCAGATCTGTCATCACATAAATATGTAATAATCCTTCATAATTCATGTATGTTTTTCATATGAATCCTTGGCGAGCATAAAAGACTCCTTTCAAAAACATTATGCGATCTTAGTGAGCCCAAACGTTTGAATGGCAGTGTATCTGTGGCATTAGACCAGAGAAAACTCAAATGTGAATGCGTTTTATCGATTATAATTGGTGTGCATTCTGATGGTAAAGGACAAATCTTCTGTAGTGCTCAGAGTGTATGTTAAGTTTTGAAACACAGTGGAAAATAAAGTGAAATTGTTGCTCTTTGCCAAGATGGTGGTGAAGGCATTAAATGATCCAACTAATAAAAACCCAACTTGGCTGTGTCAGTCTATTCACAGCGCTGCAAAGCAGTTTTACGAACCCAGCCATGAAAATCATTCGCATTTGCCACTGCCACTGCATTTGCACTCTAAGCAAGATTAATATTCAGATGGAGTTGACATTGAATGCTGCAATTAATTCCTCTGATTATTCTGGCATTTATTAAAAGTATTGCAAAGTAGAGCAAAAATATCCATTTGCTTCATGGTAATTTTCTGCAATTTGCATTCAACCTTTAAACACCAACTGTGCTGCAAAGCAAAGTGGAAAGAAAATGTGATATATCATTCATACCAAAACATCTAACTCATGAAATAAAGCTTAATTTAGTGTTTTCTTTCTTTTCAACGGGTGCAGATAACTTCCAATTTTCCATCAAGACTCATGCATTAGCATGAAGCTTGGGGGAGTAATTGGCTTTTTGATATCACTGCTTTCTACAGAGATACATTTTATTAACTCCGCAGTCCTTAAATGGTCAGTTTTTAAATAAACGCCAGCTTGTTTAAGTCAGCTCCCATGGATCATAGCGTATTTCAGTCAATTATTAAACATCTTTTTTTTCAGACATTTCAAGCAACGTTTGTGATAAACTTGCATGCTTGAAAAGAGCTGATTTCAAAGTATGCGTTAAAATGTAAATGTTGACAGTTAACAATATTTCATCCCAGTGCGTGTAACAGTTAAACAGAGATGTACAACAGCATTTTCTCGCATCATATTAAGTTGTTATGTAAATGGCTTTTAATTTGAATGAAATTTGGCACATTATAACCTAGGGATCTGTTTTCGTGCTGTTTTCATACTATGGTTAACCTCCTGGACAGGCAGACTCTGCCTAAAGCACATTATAAAATGAAATATAAATGATGTTTCTACCCAGCCTGCTGGCTTTAGCTCTTTCTTTTTTTTTTTTTGCTAGCTGACTTGGCACAGACTTCTCCAAAGGTCACATCCATCCATACTTACTTCCTAGCACTATGAAAGCCCCTGATTTTCCCATGAAATATTCTTTTCACAGCTTCTCAATTCAATGATACAAGCAGCTGCTAATAATCTTCAATGTGGTTTATTGATCTGTATATTTGTCTATGTTATTCTGTACTCTTGAACGTTAAGAACGTCTTATACTCACGATCTACAAACGAGGTGAAGAGCATGCGGAAACGGCTGAGTCTGCTGCTCTCGTCGGCCCACATGCGCACAACGCCCACGCCGGTATCCAGCATCACGTCATTGGCCACCGTGCTGCAGAACTTCGCTTTCAGGTTCTCAATGGCACTGCTGCCATCATAGACGGCCACAAAGTTCTTCTTGCACTCATTTGAGTGCTCCATCTGGTACTCCAGGAAGCGGAGGTATATCTGCAGGGATGAACCGACCTTTAGCAAATGCATCAGCTAGATTCTGCAAAATGCTGACTCGGAACAGGAAAAGAAAGAATAAAGCAATTTGCAAAACAGGAATTTCGAGCAGTATGGGAAATACTGCTGCAGTTTGCTCTGACACAAACTGAACTGTCCTGATCTATGGGGACTGCATACTAAGATTAACAACAACAAAAATAAGCTCCTAGCTATGTTTTCTTTAAGACACAGGCACAAAAGATCACAAAAAAAGTTGTCCCTCACAACTCTGACTTATCTTCATGCTTTGTAATCATTCACTCCAAGGCCAGGTTCTTTAGGGAGTTTTTTTTAGCCTGCTAAGTGTTCCGGTCTGCTTAGCGCAGGTGAGTGTATAATCCCCGGGCCATCTTAATGCCGTTTTCTCCCCTTAGTCTTATTCCTTGTACTTGCTGATTCGGCTCTACCGCCGTTTCTGCATCACTGGCCTAATTCTTGCTGCTGCTGCATTGCTAATTTGAGCTCTCGAAAAGTTTTCTCAGCAGACAAAGGGTCAGGAGGGCCCGATGGCCTCCTGTGGTCCCATCAGCCCCTGGTTTTAGGTGCTCATATATCTGCTCGTGGCAGAAGAGCAGGATCATCTCATTTGATGAACCGTGCAAGTAGAGGAGAATAGAAGAGGGTCACCTTGGAATGCGGAGGGGCACGGATGGTCCAGATGCAGTCCAAAGCATCTCCATTTTTGATCCTATCCTCTTCTTCCACCTGACTGGAGCGGATGACTCCGTCTGTACCACTAATCTCAAACTGGCAATCTGTCGGAGAAAAAGGTGGAAGCGGGAAAATACAGGGAAGAGGGAAATAAGGCAAAGAGAAAACCTAAAGTGGCAGTAGCTGAAAGAAAGCAGTGACTGCAAATGGAGGGTTTTTAGAGAAAACAGAAACGGAAAGTCCGACCAGAGACAGAGTCAGATCAACAGAGAGAGGGAGGAGTGGAAGATGTCAGTGGCAGATAGCCTGCAGCCTGCCGCAGAGAATACAAAGCACTTGAGATGGAATTGAAGTGGGGGGTGAAAATATTGAGGGGCTTACCTGGAATTGGATTTAGCAATCCACCGACGTGCAAATGAAAATCTGGGTCTGAAATGATAAGACAGATATCGCATTACCCAGATAGCACACGCTGGAAATCCCATGCTCTGAAAGTGCATCAAAATCCAGTTTAAGAGAGCCGTGGGTGCTGCGGTGCAAAGTTCTGCCGTTTGATCTAATAAACAGCATTGAGTGTTTGTCTTATTTGACCTAAAGCACACAGAACACCTGAAAGTCTTAACGCTACTGCATCTGAACAGGATTTGGCCCAGAATTGTACTGCCTGAAAATAAAAGAAATCAAGTTGAAGTATTTGCATTCAAAGTATATGGAGAGCATAACAACAACAGCAAGCTTGCGTGAACATTTCCTACACTGTAAAAATGTTCACTTAAAAAAGTGTGCTTCATGTGGTAATCTCTAAATAAATAGATTTTAAATAACAATTTTCAAATTAAAATAACATTAATGAATCAACCTAAACACATTCAATTATACCAACAAAAGTAATTTCAAAGATTAGATCAGAACTTCTTAAGGTAACAACTACAGTTTTCCATTATTTAGTGTATAACAGTGGCCATAAATGATCAAATTGTTATCAGAAATTGCCACTGAAGATTATTACAAAATTGTTATGAAATCTAATTTACATAAAAAAGGTGGTCCCATTTTTATGCAAAGGTAATTAATTTAACGGAATGAAATCCAATAACCAAAAGCTTAAATCACTGGATTCTGTCAAACTGACTGAATACAAACTCCTGTTTGTGCACAACATGCATCAAGTCAGACAGACAGACAAGCAATGCTGCAATGTTAAACAGGCAAGCAAGGACTCTACAGCATCAAGGCCCTCTTTAAATTCAGAATGCCTTTATAAGCAAATGCAGTGTCAGGGTTACCTGCTATAAAAGTGTATTTGACACGGAAACCTAAGCCTTCAAGCTCCTCGTCGCTAGTGAATTTGATCCACATGAAGCGGCCCGTGGAGGTGACCACGCCTGGACTCTTTGGCCCACACAAGCGATCAATTAGAGGGGAGAAACCAAAGGGACCATCCCTTATCTCAATATGGTCGAAGCGGCACTCGAAGGAAGGCTCGATATAGTACGTTTTGTCAAAGGTCAGCTGAATTCTCTGCCGAGGGAGAGCTGCAGGAGAGAGGGAATCGAGAATGAAAGAGCAAACATTGTATTTAGTTTAGAAGTGTACAGTATGTGACACTGTAACCTGTGCTGGAGGAAGACATTGTCTGTTCTGCAGGACGCCTTCCAGAAATTGAGCTAACACAATGATACTACATTGTAAAATTATAATATGCCAGTCAAACACAGACTCTCGTGCTAAAACACACACAAAGGGAAATTTATAAAAATGAACAATATAGATTTAAATCCACATTTCATCCAGTGTCCACATTATGAACAGACAGTCTACTACAAATGAAGATGAATTCTCTTTCATAACCTTGTTGAAAGAACATGATAGACCATTATACTGCAATGCACATCTCATTTGAATTCATTTTGATTTGTTAATACAAATAGAGGGATATTCACAGCAATCTACAATTTGTGTTGTACATAAATACACAAACATGTAGTACAACTAAATGTTGAATTTAGGTCACCTGCTCGAGGCACAACAACCACAATCATATCAGTCCCCGAGACAAATAACCAATGTCACTGTTGATTTAGGTTTGTTTGGCTGTATTTGCTGCTGCATGCATTAAAACCACATACTCTGCATATTCTACAGTTACTTATCAAGAAAAATAGCTTCTTTCTGTTCTACATATACAGGCATGCAAATGAATATGCACAGGATTTCTACTATCCATTCAGTTTAATACGTTTCTAAGGTAAATTAATGTCACTTAGGCACCTGGTAATGTGGAAACTCCGTCACGTGCAAGTATTTGTTAAAATGTTCACTATGTCTACATTATCTTGATGGTCTGAAATGACTATCACATTCATATGCACATGTTGAAAGGACTGAAATGTGGTTAGCCACATTTATTATTTCAACAAATATAAATTAAAACAGAAAGAAATGCTTATATGTAGTTTAAAAACCTGATTTGAAAAAGTAGATATTTCTTTCTTTCCCTCAAAAGACACGCATCTGTCACAATGTATTTGAATGCATGTAAATTTGCTTCGCCCACAGGGGGCGCTCTTGCACTGCTTCAAATACTGTTATGCCAGAGCCAGAACAAAACTGTCATTCACACTTGTAGTGTTTTACTAAGATGCACCAGCAGATATGATGCTGTTTAGAGTATATAATTAATGTTGGATATACCATAATGATAAAGAGAAGAGTTCTTACGTACCTGGAGGCTAAATATAACACTTCTATATTAGGAAACACTGTTAACTTGAGGCAGACATCAATCATGCTGTCATTAACAGTTACTGTCAGTTTGACATCTAACAGCTGAAGAACAGCCGGAGAGACTTCTTCCATTTGCTTTTAGGGAGGTTACCTTCTAGGATGTACACACACTCCTTGTTGGGCGGATAGGAGTTAGGATAGTTTGGAGATGTAAACAGGCCTCCATTGATATTCCGGGTCCACTGGCCGCACTGCTCAGCGTTAGACAGAGATTCACCCGCATTCTGCGTCTCTGTGAGAACAGACAGATGAAGGGGGATAAAGGAAACAGGAATTATTTTTTTGCAGATTGTGATAGTCATCAGCAGCTGATCATAGAGTCCCAAACTGATTTTGTTTACTATATATATGATATATTTATTTTTAGCTTACAAAGAAATACAAAAACAAATATTTCAACCCTAGATCTGCTTGTCTGATCGAAAGTAGCATTTCTTTTGAATTTTTAATGAGTTGAAAACTCTACATTTACTGGCCAGTTTATCCACACAGAAACTGAAAGCAAAAAGTGCTGCATGGAAACCCTCTGCAAGTGCCCAGAGCAAAAATGTGTATAGATAGGACTGTCACAGTTGACAATTCAGATATGAGTGTGATAATGTGTGAGTCATACCTTTAATTTTCTGCGCCAGGGCAAATCCCTCTTCTATTACAACGAGGAGAACCCAGGCTGGAAACAAAAGTGAGCAAGAGCATGTCAAATGTGTGTAGACAAAAATAGGCACGTGATATCACATTCTAGCTACAATCGTGTCCTTCATTCGACACAATGTTCAGGACACCTGTATACAAGACTGGGAAATACTGTATCGGCACTGCAAAATGACCACACCGCAAATGACTGGGATTCTTAAGTATCCTGATATTGGTAGATCCTCAAATACAGCACAGAATCGGACTGATCCTGTCTACTACCAGCACTGATTCATTGTGCAGAGACAAAGGCCATGGGCACTGTGGGGCACATTGATCACACCAAACTCCTCTATTACTCTCCAAGCCCCGCATCTGGACAGGAATAAATCTGTCAGACTGATCGAACGCTGAAGATCCTTGTCATGTCAAAACAACTCTTGCACTTGACGCCCATCTCTGACACAAGGCCAGATGCCCAAAGATTCCCTGCCTCGAAAATGAATAATTAAATGACAAAGTATCATACACCGCCACAGTGCTGATTTAATTATGATGCAATATTAATTTATTTCCTTGTGGGTTGTGTGAAAATTAATTATCTAGACAGCAAAATAAAGCAATGAACGGTCTCAAGGGTGTTTATAGTGTTGGTCACGGAATTGGCAGGAAATTGGTATTTATTTTCAGGCCAATCAGTTGCTATTCATTCAGTATGATAAGACACAGCTGAAGTATCAAGTGCAGCGTGCATCTGCTTACATTCTGGTACACTTTTTACAGCCAGTGTGCAAACAAAATCAAAAAGACCCGATGTCCAGGGCTCTCGGAAGCAGAAGTTGTCATAGATTGGTAAACTGCTATGGGCTAGTGGCGAACAGCAGAATTTAGCAAATATCGTGGAAGAAAATCACGTGTTTCTGTGACTTTCTAAACAGAGAGAGATTGATTATAGAATTTTAGAAAGGAGATGTCAAATTTATCATCACCTCCCAGAGTTACAATGTTAATAACAGTGGAAACCCATCAAAGTCTGTCCAACTTTCTTTCAAGTTTTCTGTTTAAGCTTGTTTATAAATATCTATTATATATTTCTGATTACTATTTTATAATATGCATAACATGGAAATTATATGTATATAAAAAAAGCTTGGGCTGAACCTCAACAGTCTGTGTTTACCTTGACCTGAAATAATACAACATCAGAATTCATTTACTAAAATGCATGTTTGTCAAAGAAAAGTCAAAGGCAGCAATCTCCATGTGATGAAACGCCGCTCACGCTAAAGAAGGAACCCTATGTCTTGAAGAGATGAAGAGATGTCAGACAAACACACATAAAAGATGAACCCAAGAGCTCTCCGGGGATCCTTTATCTTGTGTGATATGAGATCAACAAAAAATGTTTTTAAATAGCCCACAACTTGTATATAGGCTAAAGACACATGAAAAAAATCGAACATAATTAAACTGAGTTTTGTCCTTAAAATAAAGATGTCTCACATAGATCAGATTTTCTGCATGAATTATCTCGACTGCTGTCTGGTTTCAGATGAACACACATCTGGGATGAGCCCCATGGGACGAAGCGTTAAAATGTTATGAAGCGTTTGAGCAATGTGTTCATCCAAAAACCCAAACAAATTTCACTACTGGGGGAAAAAAAAAAAACTTTATTATAGCTTTATTATACCTTTAATTGACCAAAGAGATCGACTAGCTATTTTCCACTGAACTGTAGAGCTTATTGTCATTTAAATTTAATTGCAGCACTTCACTGTATTTAAAGTTAATTAAAACAGGTGACAGTTTGCCTGCAGCTTATTACTGTGAACTGTAAATGCTTCAAAAGAATTACTCATACTGGTGTTAAATTCTTCACGTCTCCATTTCTTTACAAAAACTGATTTCTTTAGTTTGTGATTTCGACATTCTCTAAGACCACACTCGCATTAAGCCAAGTAGAAATAATAAACGCAGTTCGATTAATCGTCACAGTAGAGTACAATCTCATGGCAAGATCACCAATGCTTTGGTTGTAATTCAAATGTGCAATAGAGCAGTTGATAGAGTAAAATTTCGCCATCATCATCTTCTTTCCCATTCATTCAAATCCTAGAATTTATTTTAGAGCTTGATCTTCTTTCCTTACCTTAATTCACAAAGACATATGGCTATATATTTTATATTTTACGTTTGCCTTTTGGTCTCACCAATTCGAAACAGTGAACATAATATAAATAAAAATACATATTTTTGTGAATATTAAATATTTTAATTATATATATATATATATATATATATATATATATACATATATATATATGTGTATGTGTGTATATATATATATATATATATATATATATATATATATATAACCTTCATTGCTATAAAAAGCGTTACCACGTTTTATCTCGTTTGCATGGTCAGAATTAATTAGCTAACTGGGAGTTGAATATAGGAAAATGATCTCAATACACACTGAAAATGATTTCAGTGTACATTTACAGAAACCTCGATGACGCGGTTCATCAGGAGAGCAGCTCGCGCTCCAGATGTGGCACGCCGGAGCTGTCACTTCAGCACTCGCGCGCCGCTTCTGCAAATGCCACGCGCTCACGCGGCGAACTTGTAAGAGACGCTGCAGAAATCTAATGCAACTCGCCGTTTGTTCTGTGACTATACAGCCTTTAACGTCGAAATGGCCATTTTTGATGATTAACAAGTAACACAATACATTTTCCGTCATACAAATGAACAATGGTTTAATAAAAATGAAGTAAATAACGAATATAAATGTATTTACCAGAAATGGCACATGCTACACATAGCTAATAAATGAAAGCACACCTGTAGGTGGCGACGCCACGGTTAGCCCCGAAAACTGTAACTTGTTATTACGACTCTATGAATGTTGAGCTGTATTTGTTTTGTTGCAGCAACGTCCGTATAGAGCCAAACCGCGCTCTGTTGTCAGACACGCAAAAAATAAATAAAAATAAAATAAATTATTCCAAAGTAAGAAATGTTGGTTGAAACTCACCTCTGTGCATTTCCTTTCGTTGTGAATTACCGCTGCTTCCACCTTGGTGAGCTCTGTAGACGAGCTTTATCTTTCCATTTTAACTGACCTACAAATCCCAACTTTTCTTCGATCTCGTTAATCCCATTCCTCAAACTGGAAAGACACCACTGTATTCCTCACAGAGAACACGCACCTCAAGTCCGCCTGACAGGTTGTAAATGACTGAGTTAATAATCCTTTTGAGAAATGTGCTTTGTAAATCCACATGCAGTCCGGGGAGAGACGCGCGTCTGCGGGAGTCTCGGGCTGAACTGAGGTGATCGCTCTAAACGAGGCTCATTTGAGCTTTGGGCGCTGCTCGCTTGAATGAGCAGCCTGTGCGCATGCGCACTTCACGAGAGTACGACGCGGTCAAGTTAAGGTGACGTGATTTGTATCGTGAAGTGTATTGATTTATTCTTTCTTGAAGAGTGGAGTAATTTACTGTAAAGCAGGCTGATTTTTTTGATTAGGTAAGATGTAGGCAAACAACAGCCTCCAGCCATTCTTTTAAATCATGTGACGACTGTCTAGTGATATCACACATTCCTCTCCATTATTTCATGAACCTTGTAAAATAGAAATGCAGTTTTTTTCAGGGTACAAGACGTGATGAACTCATTGCAGATGACTATCTTCTGACTCATATCTTCTGGAGATGTATCCTAACTGTAAGTGAATTTCAGATCAACCGAAAATAACTTGAGGAAAACGCAAAGGTAAAGCATTTGGTCATGTTTATTTTCAATACAACATTCCAAAAGACATCTACTGACAAACAGCATTTAAACGCAACCAAAACATTCTGAGAGTGATTCATTAATAATTAAAACAGAGCACAGATGCACAGCATGTTAGAACCAATATGCACCTGACCAGAAACAATTAGTGAAAGCCATCTGCAATAATTGCATGCCAGTTAACATGCAGGTCTAGTATGCAGCTGTATTATTGTGGTTTGTAATTTGATTTTGCCTTTGATAGTGAAATCACCTAATGTGCATATGGTGCACCATAACAACACCATTTTTAAAGATAAAAGAGATTAGCATATAAATCAATGCATGGTTCTGAGCACCTGTCAGATATATACAGCTAGGAAACAAAACCCTTCACACTGAACATTCTTCAGCAGCACGTTATTAATTTCCAGTGATTTAAGAACAAGTAAAATAAATAAATATCCACTTAGAAATCAAGGAAAAGTACCTAAAGGCATTAGTGACAATGGAAAAACAACCCAGAGTTTAAGTATTCATAACAGTGCCTTACAATAGGAAAGAAGACAGACACAAAGGGAATTACTAGAATGCAAACAGAAGAGAGTGCATGCAGAAACAACAACCCGCTTTATGTTGACTTCCTCTATAATGTTGATATCCAGGGTCAAGTTAATGAATCAAAACAAAGAACTCTGGGGAATCATTTGGATGTGGTTGGCACTGAGTGTTGAGAGTTAATGCAATACTTTATTGTGAAACAATGATGCCATTTTTTATGACTCGATTCAGCTAAATGCCTATTCAAATCAGTTTGCAGAGGACACCTTTGTTTACAGGGGGCCTCATATAGTGCTTAAATTCAAAGTGTTTATTTAGTAAAGAGTTTCAGTGATGTGAAAGAACTATCACGCAGTCACATTCATAGACACAGAGGTTGACGATTCATTAAGTCCTTCAAAATACACAACAGAAAACTTGAAACAAAACAAGAAAAAAATTACTGGTTCTGTTTCTGCATACCTGACTTTTACCAGTCACTTTAACAATACAGAAAAATAACGTTTTAAATAACATATTTATCCCAAACCAAAGTACAAAAATGGCATGAAATACTCTTATCTCTTCTCAATGTGCAAACATCATTATGCGTTTAGGATCATGTAAACAAGCTTGACAGAAACTACCTCTTCTCTTAAGAAGTCAACAGATCCACAGAGACATCACTGTTCAAAATAGTCATATTAAGATGGATTATTAAATGCATAAAAATGCTCCAGTGTGGAAAAAGAGTAAAAATAAATACACCACTGAAATAGACCCAATCTTCTCAGTGTTTACCCACAACACTCTCTCTGGTTCCTCACATGGCATCGAAATGGAAGCGATGGGCCTCCTGTCTCTTCTCCCGGTCATCTGCTTTCTGTAACACGCAAACAATCAAAGTTTGCATTATGCTGTAATGTCACGGTCCTGAGTGCAGAAGCGTCTCGCACGTTAACCGTGCCAGTGAGTTGAATGCAAACACAATACAATAGTGTTTGATACACAGTGAGAGGAAAAGGACAGATAGAAAGAGAGAGACAGACAGACAGAGAACCCATTACACACACAATGGCACACTTAACAACGACGAAATACCTCTGTGTGTGATCACAGATAGAGCCAACACCAGACACTTGCTGCCCGAGACTGATAATAACACACACTGCCGAGCCTGGAAAGCGAGTGTGTGTGTGTGTGTGCATGCGCTCAGTGATTATCCTGTCTCGGCGATGGCAAAAACGATGTCTATTCTCAGCTAGTATGAGTGACTCACGCACCGGGTCCCTCTGTGAAACACTTGTGAATTGGATCTCCTGTTCTATAAGGGCCACTTATAAGGATGTATTTTTAGCTTTAGGCGTGTCGTTTCCCACCTAGTAACTGTGGAAGACACGTCGGTCATAAGCAAAATGGCAAATCAGTTAAGAAGGAAAAAAAAGCTATGTGCCAGACAGATATAAGAAGGGATTATTTTCCTTTTCAAAAGGACTTTATACCTCACAGACCATGCAAAAAGAGCCCGAGGCTTTGACTGAGCGCTGTCAAGCCCTACACTATCTGCTCAGGAGCATCCAGATGATATCTATTCACAAGATATACTGCTATATGTCGGATTTTTCCACATGATACGGTGCCAAGTCACATCAACTTCACTATTCGCCGACTTTCATTGCCATAATTGAGGGTTGTAGTGAAAAATACATACCTACGGGTTCATCTTCATTTCAGGTCCATGTAAATGTGTTTAGTGAGTCACAGGCCAGTCACAGACTCATTGATTACTCTGTCATGAGTGCTCGACTTAATTACATTGTCAGTGATAAAAATAACCCGTACGCTCCTTCAAGCTCAGGATCACTAAATAGCAATACTTGCAGATGGAGCCTTTTGACCATTTTAGTTTTTCCAGCACCAGCCTTATAAGTAATAGTAATGTAATCGTCTCTGTCAGCTCAGCTTCCAGCTATTTAATGATGCAACTTCACATGATTTCTAACAATGGCACAGTACCAAGCAAAGTTCAGTTTCCACAATTTGGTATTATGTTTTGTTGCAGAAATGCATCTTGAATTCTCCTGCCACACATTGGGTTTGACGTGTGCTCTCCAACAAGCACACCTCAAGGCGCTGAAATGCCTGAACATATATATGTACATAAAACAGGGTACTGATGGAGCCACAGGCAACATATAGTACAGGATCTACAGTATATAGGCTACTGACAGGCTGACATTCACACGACCCACACACATCCGCAGTCTCCGGCACTGAAGGAGGAATAGACGCGGTCATGTTGCCTGCGAGGCAATTCTATTAAGACCTTTCCATGTCAAAATCATGTTTCTCCTATAATTCAATAAACAGATCAATATTACATTAGTTATTCAATTAAACTCGGCGCCTGTTTTGCCGTACACTTGTCACATACTTATAATATGATTTTGTTTTGAATAGTATTATTAAAGTTTCCATGAAATGGACTTCACCCTTTATTATAAATGCATCTTATTGTGAACAATTCATTTATGCTTGTTTCATAAAATAAATAAATAAATAAAACAATTATCCAAATGTATTATCATAACGGATCTTCTGGCGAAACAACAGACTTTTCATTTCATTACATTTCATACAAATCAATACAAATACAAACTACATACAAATACAAACTATGTATGTCAAAATACGGAAAAAATAAGATTTGTCGCTACCTCTGTTTCCAGTCTCCACTTTAAAGTTCCAGCCGATACCAAAAAGTCAATGCTTATTTGATTTCAATTTACTAATAAATAAATGTAGGTTTTTTTTTGCACTAAAAAAGCATAATTAAATACCCAGTATAAACCAATTTCTAAAGGTACTGTAACACATATAGAAATGCAACTGTATGTTTCCCGTTACTCCTTTTGAGTAATTGAGATGGTGTAGCTCCCTTGTCATTATAACCCAAAGAAATTCAACAAAAACAAAAAACAAAACAAAAAAACAAGATTTTCTTGTCATCATGTCTTAACAGATCTCTTCAGGCAATTCTTTAAGCGAGGACATCTGCATGCAGGAAGACAAGGTGTGTTTTAGCCCCTTGCAGACATGCAAATGATACAGAACACCTCAGTACCTCATCTATTTGTGTCTTTCCCGTGACATTGACCAAGATGAAGAGAGAAGCCTGAGGAAAAAAGGAAATACTGCGTCTTATCTTCCTCTAATATCGTGCCCCTCCCACAGGGATGCAAATGGAACGCTCCACAGAAATGGAGCGGTCTGCTGAGAGTCCTCTCCAAATGCTATTTTCACAGGCACTACAGGTTGCCCTTTCTTATCTACTAAAGCCACTTCAATTACAAGCTGTCATGGGGGGCAATGAAGACGGAGGGCAGAAACGAAAAAAGAGAGAGAGAGAAAACCGCTTTGTATATCTGATGTTTTACTCAGTGTCCGAAGAGGACATGCATTTTTATGAGGGGTCACACACTGAAGTCAATCTGCACAAGAGGACACAATGACAATATGCTCATTCTTGTCCTGAAATTCCATGCAAAACATTTACAAAAATGCAGCTCTACGACTAGAAGCAGGGCATGTTCGGGGAGCTGTGCTATATTTGGATCACGAGAAACTGCAATAAATGGAGGGAGTCGCAGAAAAAGCGAGCGATAATGTGTTACAGTCTGGTAATGTAGCAACATGTGATAATAGACCACCTGCAGCCTACACAGCTCACAGCATCAGTTTGTGCAGAGAGAAACTGGGCTGCGGAGCTTCTCTCAGACAGGCGGAGGGAAACGGGCCGCTTCCTGACCTTTTAATAGCTGAATAAGTGAGCAATGCTAATCGTCACCTGAACATGTGCATCAGGAAAGCCCATGCTCCATCAAGCAGTCATCAAGACAAGACAAAGAGCCAAAATACTCCCTCTCTAGGCCTTCCTTCTGCCTTTTTCTTCCCTTTTGTCAAACATATAATTGCAGGGCTGAGGAAGAGAGATATGGAGCCAGCATGTTATTTTAATGCAGTGTCAACTCAAATGAAGGTCGTGTAGTGGGAAGCGCTTCCCTGAGCAGAGAGCAATTATGGTTTTCAGCGCGCATAATCAGGCACCCACAGCAGATGGCTTTGAGAGGACGCCAACACCAGAACAGCTCTTCACTCCTCACACACATGCGCACTACCCGCATAACACCTTTCAATACATGAAACCAAACAGGCGCTCTCAAAAGAAGAAAAAGACAGAAATGGTGTCCCAATAAAACACCTGCACACACCTGGGTGGTAGCGGGCAGGTGCACGGGACAGAGTCAAAAGAATACGTTTTTTAATAAAGTTTTCTAACATGCATACTGTCAAAATATCATCCCTAGGCAAAGGTTTTGGGCAATATTAGCATAAATCCTAACTTTGCACTGATAAGCAACAACAAAAATTATTTAAACGTTTTGTTAACAAAAAAATAAATCTATTCGGAAGAGAGAAAATCTAGTTAAAATCCATCTAATCTGGGTCTGATCTTAGCTGGTCATTTAGTTTGGTCTTTTGGATGGTTTCAGAGAACTGGTTCTCAACCAGGAAGCCAGGGCCCACTAGGATTACGTACTCAAGAGTACTTAAAATCACTCAAAATAAGACAAAACGAGCTTTAAAGGGGTAATAAAATGGAGGGTCAAAATTTTCGGTAACACTTTAGTATAGGGTCCAATTCTCACTAATAACTAGTCGCTTATTAGCATGCCTATTATTAACATATTGGCTGTTTATTAGTGCTTATAAAGTACATATAATTCATGACATCCATAATCCTATCCAATAACCTAAATGTAACAACTACCTTATAAACTATTAATAAGCAGCAAATAGGAGTTAATTAAGGCAAAAGTCATAGTTAAGGGTTAGTTAATAGTGAGAATTGGACCTTAAAATAAAGTGTGACCAAATTTTCTTAATATTTGGACATATTAGAAGTTAGTCTGCAATGAAAAAGTCTGGATAAAGTTAAAAACCTTTTTCCAATTTATATTAGGTGGCCTCAAATATTATGTACTGTCCAAGTTTTTATATTGTACTCACATTAAAAAAATGACCTGCATGTAATTACATCTGTAATACATTTCTGTAATTACATTTATAACTACACAGTCTCTTAGACCTTAACCCACCCTTAAACCTACCCATACCACCAAACCTGTCCCTAAACTTACCCGTATCCCACCTCAATAGCAGCAGATGTTTTCTGCAATATAACATGAACACAATAAGTGCACTGTACTTATTATCTGATGTAAGTACACAGCAGTTAAGGCCACCTAATATAAAGTGGGACTGGAAACGCCAACTGAACACCAGCTTGGCTAGGCTGATCTTAAACCAGCTAAGCATGTTTTTTTTTTTTTCAGCAGGAAAAGCTATTTTTAAACCAGCTCTAAACTGAATGACTAGTCGGCTAATTGGTCGTAAGAAAATATTTCGGGTTTACCCCAATTGGACGTGTTTCTTGGGGAATGTTACGTAAGATGTTCCTGCACTCAAAAACACTTAAAAACAGATTAGAACAGAATTCAATGGGCTTTAAAAGTTGGACTATTTTAAACTTGACATGCCGTCTAAAAAAACGAAACAAACAAACAGCATGGGATGTGACGCAATAGTCAAAAATATATCTGAATGTCTACAGCTGTAACTTTTCTGAAAGAGTTACACCATGCAAACTGTCTAACAGCTAAAAGCCCAATGCGGCACATGAATTAAATTTTAGATCAACTCATCATCCTCACAAATCAGTTGTGGGAAAACTAGTTAGCCGACTGTTGTGACCCACCCTGAGTGTTTAAAAGGAACAAATTCACACATTCAGAGGTACACGTAACGTACAAGAAAACAAACAATCACCTTCCCACACACAAAGACAAAACCTCCCACGTTCACGTGCACAAACTCGCACATAACATCCTGGAAGACATGCTGTATGGGATAATGAGGAACAGATTTGATATGCTGAAAGGACAGAACAAAGCAATTAGCGGCATAGCAGTGTGTGTGAAGCACCCTCGGAGAGAGCCGGAGGGCAGGGCCACACACAGACACACCCATCTGCTCAGCTCTTCACACACAGATGTGCAGAACAAAGACCAGGGGATGAGTCTGTGTGAGGCCACAATCCTCTGGAAACGCAGATGCAGGAGCGTTTCAAGCGATCGGGCTCGGATCAGAGGAGTGAGAGAGGTTGAAAATGAAAGGATGAGATGTTCGTTCTCACCTTCTCCTGCCAGTGCAGTATCCCGATGATGACGAGAATAAAGACGCACACGCCAATCAGTGCTATCGCTGTTAATAAGACTATATTACTGGGGGTTAGGTAGAGCCTTGCACTCCAGCTAGAAAAAACACAGACAGAAAGACAAAAGAAAACTTTTCAGAGCACCATCTTTAAAACTTCAAACATCATTCAAAACTCTGAGACGATGCGAGAGAGCACATAAAGACATCACACCGAGCGAAACCTGTGTAGATCATCGAAACAGTGACACGTGGAGTTTACAGCACTGACGGAAACTCTTATTAGCTCTGTGTACCTTCATGCGCGAGCTTTAATATGAGGATTCAAAGAAGCCGAGAGAGCTAAATATAATCAGTCCTGGCGCATTCTCTGACAAGCTGAAACATCAGGACATCAAGATGAGCCGCTTTAAATAACAGACGGAGAGTGAGCGGGTGCGCGAGAGGTGGAACGCTTACTGGAGAATGGAACGAGAGATGCTCTGTTTGTCATAGCGAATTGTTTGAAAGCAAAACGGCAGCTGAAGGAGCCTGAACGGGGTCTGTGGGGAATAGCGGGAAACCAAGTGATCTGATCAAATATTTATGATAAAGATTGGCGGACAGCTTCATTAAGATAGATTTCGGCTGTGCTGGTAAACACATTAAATATTAACGCCTGAGGAAATACCTTCTCACGGTCTTGATTAAGGCCAGTGACGGATGCAGTGACAGTGTCAAACTGCTTTTAATCACTTGAACAAGTTTATTATGCTTTTAAGTTTATTCTCTCTAATTGGCTGTGAGTTTGCATCTCTACTGGATATTAGTGAATGTACAAACTATTTATAAAGTGTACAAAGAAACACTGTCTAAAAAGATTTGTTATAGTAAAATGTAACTTTATGTATTTAAAAAAAATAATAATAATAGTTCCTTACATTTATAGGAAAAAAATAGTATTTAGTATATTGACAAAGATATGATTATTTATCACTAATAAAAAAATATAAATATAATGTAAAAAATCAATCGTTTATTTTAACTGTGCTTACAGTATTGTTTAACTGGCTAGTAAATTATTCCATTAAGAAAAGTTAATTTCGGACCTTGAATACAGCTTTCATGCTTAAGTGTGTGTGTTGTCCAGGAACTACCTGCATTGTGGGGACCAAATGTCCCTACAAGGATAGTAAAACTTGAAATTGTTCATGTTGTGGGGACAAAATTATGAGCATCATCATACTAGATTATTATTATACATCTTTTATGTCAAAATAAGATTGTTTTCTGTAATGGTTTTATGATTAGATGATAGAATGTAAAGTCTGTACAGTGTAAAACTCGTGTGTGTGTGTGTGTGTGTGTGTGTACCTGCGAGGGTCATTCTGTGGGTATGGTATAACGATGAGCTGGGAGTTGGGAATGATAGCGGTCCATTCCTTTTTCCTCACATCCTGCAGGAGAAAGAACATGATGGAAGAGAGAAAATAAGCGCAAAGAATATTAGTACCATTGCCGTTATGCACATTCAATTTCTGCAGCTGTCCTTTGGTGAACATGCACTAGAGCTGATGTGCATCTGTGGAAGACGGGGGGATTTGCAAGAG
This sequence comes from Carassius auratus, assembly GCF_003368295.1. Lineage (NCBI taxonomy): Eukaryota > Metazoa > Chordata > Actinopteri > Cypriniformes > Cyprinidae > Carassius > Carassius auratus. Next base: position 18,694,776 of record NC_039249.1, read on the forward strand.
ATTGTACTATTGTATAATTGGACATTATTGAAGTGAGGGGTCTTAACGGAAAAGAGGGCATGTTTAACACAGGCCTATCTTTAGTCATCATTAAAGCTGCAGTCTGTAAGTTTATCCTCTTTGTTGCCATCTCTGTTTAAAACCTGCAATTGCAGTTCCTTGCGGAATAATTTCATTGCATGGGTTGTGCGCCGGCACATCTCCAGCATGGATGAATCTAATGTTTTGAGGTAAATGTGTGGCTGTCAGTCAAATATTGATTTTGGATTATTCTAACAAAGAAAAAAAAGTGACAGACTGCAGCTTTAAAAACAATGGTTGACATAATGTTCAAATGTCCCTTGTCAACCAATTAAGCCCAGATTTAGACTATTTAACTAAACTTTTACAAGCTAGAGATAGAGCCACGCTTCAGGTGGCGATATTCTCAGCGTGAAGTGATGCTTCAGTGCTATTACTGCAGCGAGCAAGAGCGATGAGTCCAATCAGAGAATTCAGCATCACTTTAAAGTGCAGATGAGTAGGTGGGAAGCCATTTGCAGGCAGGTGATCAAAGCTACACAAAACAAGTTTGAAAAATTTCTGTGAAGTTCAACTCTGTTAGCTCAAACTGGCTACAACCCAATCAAATTCTTCAGCCGCTAACCCCGTGTATGATGTTCACTTCAAATACTCTATGAAGGCCAAACGAATTACTAATTCGTCAAATATTAACTCTGAACTTAGAGCGATACTAATAACAATTAAGCTCTGACAGAACTATCATGGGAGATCCAATAAAAACAGCCTTATCTGTTTGTGTTGAATTCACAAGTCTTTCAGTAGGAGAAACCGGCATAATTCTCAGTGCATCATGCAGTTAATAAGCCTCCAAACGTGAAGCAGCATCAACAGTCATCTGTTCCCCCAGCTATTTGCAAAAAACTTCATTAGAGGAAGGGAAATCTCTGGAAGCTTTAATGTATTATGAAGACAGTACCTCTATCAATTACAAAGGTAATTTTCCCTCTTCAACTTGTTTCTAGACAGCAATTAGTAGCAAACGTTAAATCGGTCTTTTTGAGGGAATCCTCCAGGGGGGCAGATTTTAATTTCCGACAACACATTTATCATAACCCAACATTACGGTATGCGCATGAACACGCACGGTTGAGGACGAGTGTGGGGTCTGAACTAGATATTTTTAGCATGTGTCTTTAGTGAGTATGGATGAGGTTAGCACATGGAAGGGATGGGGTGGTATTCGGTCTCTCTGTGGGGAGTCGAGGCTCTGCTTACTGCGGAGGTCAACCGTGGGCACCGACGGAAAGACAAAGATTTGTTACAGTCAAAGAGCCTCTACTGCTGCTCTGAGCATTAAAGAAGGAGGGCAGCTCAAGCCCACACATTTAACAGTTACAGTAACCGACAGGCCCTGGCCTTACGATTACGCAACAGAGAAAAAGCAAAGGGGCTTTTTAAAAATAAAAATAGATGGAGGATATTGTATATTTAAAGAAATGAGATGATATAACGTAATTTAAGAGTGCAACTGTCTAATATGTGAAAAAAACTAAAACAAAAAAACATTTCATTGCTTGTGTTGACTGCTGAATGCAAGATTTATGCACTAATTACTTCAAGCTAATTTTGGATTACTTTATGTCATGGTTTCCTTGTTACAGTGTAATTACAGAAATAAGCACTGAGTAATATTGTTTAACAACATGTACTTAACTCTAGGGCTAGGATTAGGGTTAGCTACTAATAGTTTACTGTTATTAGTACAGGTATCCTGCAACAAGGACACTGTCAACATGTAATAAAATTAAACTCTGATTCTGCAATATTGAGCCACAAAGTTCTTCTGACGTGGTAACTTATGTTGTTGAGAGATTAGAGATATGAGAACGATAGAAAAGGCTGAGCCGCTTTCCCTTCTCCACACGAGCTCTGAGAGTTCAGAGCCCAAAACCGGAGCTGTCAGCAGGAACTGAAGGTATGCTGTATAGAAACATTCATCTGTGTCAGAAAAACAACCACATATGCAGAGCCTTAGTGAGGAAATTCTCTGGCAAAGTCTCTCATTCTCTCCAGAGTTTGTAGGATACAAAAAAAACTATTTTAGGTAATTTAAACACTAATGAATATGCAATTAGCCACATATCAATATTTGCTGGGTAAAGCCCTCAAATCAAGATAATTGCTGTAGCAGAAGAATAAATATACTTTCTCTATATTGTAAAATCTATATATTGTACTATTTCCAAATAAAAGACAAGAATTTTTCAGTCGTTGTGTCTTGTTTTTCCAGTGTCTTGCATCATAAGCACAGCATTTTAAAGACACCTTGTCAGGTTAAAAAGCATGCCTCAAGACTCCTGTGTTCGATTTCATTATGCTCTATGCTTCAAGCAGCTGTTTGTCAATGCAAACTGTGTGAACAGTTTTCAGTAAGTGTTGTTTTGGCTGTACTAGAATATGGGTCAGAAGGCATAATTAAACATGCCATTTTGCATTTATTTTTTTTACAAATAATTAATTGTACTAAATGAATGTGTTAAATCGCCAGCCCTATTAAAAACACAACAAAGCAAATTGCTGTATACAAGGCACGCTCATGCGGAAGTTTTGTGTTATTGTGGATGTGTATGCATGCGCATGTATTCATGTGTGAATGTGTTTTGGTAAATCAAATCTGCAATTCTAATCACGGTTTGATAAAGACCTCTGTTTAGCTCACTGACAGCAGAGGAAGTCGACGTCTTAAATTTAAATGAGCAGCACTGGGGGAATTCTAGAGGAAGAGGAGGGAGGGAGAGATTTCAAATCGCACTTCTTCATCTAAAACCAGACGGGGACGATGGGAAAAAAGAAACACCACGATCATTTGAAAACCTGGAAATGATAGAAAGATGTAAGCACTGTCTTTAAATATATATATATATATATACACACACACACACACACACAATGTGGGCTATATATCAGGCACACTCTATTTTAGGGTCCATTTCTCACCATTAAATCCTCAATAAGATAAACTCCTGAATAAACATCTCAATACACTCCTAATTTGCTGCTTATTAATAGTTAGTAAGGTAATTGTTAAGTTTAGGTATTGGACATGTTTAGGGATGTAGAATATGGTCATGCAACTATATAGTATGTCAGACACAATGTTTCGGTTCACAGGAAAAGAGCAGGTAGAAGTAAACCAGGCCATCTGCATGTTCTTCCTCTCCCGGGGCCTTTCCACCCATGATTCCTCCCTCCTCCCTCCATATGGCGAGTGTCTGTGAACATGTGTGAGTAGGTATGTCTGTACCTTCCCTCCAGGGGGCCGAGGGATGCCCACAAACAGGTGATCCAGGAAGTTGGCGCTGCGCCCCAGACCGAGCACGGTGTAGGGCAGCTGGAGCGCGAGATGAGCCGACTGGCTGAGCTGTCCCGCTGTAGAGAGAGAGAGAGAGAGAAGATGTGTGAGGAATAATTGTAGGAGGAAGAGAGTGGGATTGAGGGTGGAGGAGTGAAAGGTGAAAGAGAGAACAGCCGAGTGTGAGGGGGAGGGAAGCGTAAGGTATAAAACAGGACATGAACAGGTGAGGGAGGGGGGAGGAGAAAACAGAACAAATAGCTGCCATTAGTGTCATCCATAAATAAGGCTTGTTATAATAAGAGATCTCAGCAAATGAATGGCTCTTGCTCAGATCCTCATGAGCTTAAAATCAACCTCAACAATCTACTGCAGAAACCTGCAGACTAACATATTTTACAGGCTACGATTGCTTTAAAGGGGTAGGTAAATTCTGTCATCATATACTCATGCTGTTGATTCAAATCTGTATGACTTTCTTTCTTCTGTGGAACACAAAAGAAGATACTTAAAAATATCTTCTTAAAAATATATATTTTTGGCCCATAGAATATAAGTCAATTGCCACCAAAACTCTTCAGAAAGAAATTGGTTTACAAAATCAATTTTTTTTAATGATTTTGGTCAAAGGACACTTGAATTAAATCTGAACTAACTGATGGAGCACTTTATGTGTGTCCTGCTGAAATACACACAGTCCTCAACCGGGGAAAGGTCAGTCCATTGCTCATGTGTCATGTGTCTGACTTAATGATGCCATTAAAGAGAAGAACAATTAGATGTGTATAAGCTGATTTCCCATTATGCATCAGAGAGAAGAGAGAGAGAGACAGAGAACAAGGGTCTCCTAATAACTTCCCTTTGGCACATGATAGCAGTACTGGAATTCTGGATGCAATCGGAAGATCACACAGACGGACTGATGTCTCACTGACCACGAACAGATCCTTAGCCAATTATCTTTTGTACTCTCGCTCTGGTAAAGTATACAATTTGGGTATTTCGATCTATGTCTTCTATAATCATTTACAGAACAGAACATGTATTACTTATGTAATTAGTAAATTAAATGATTATTTATGTATTACATTCAGTCAGATTTTTGAGCCCATAATTAGATGACCTTCAGTGTTTTTTTTTTTACATTTTATTAAATAAATGAAAAAGCTAGACAGGCCTACCCATGCCCTAGATTTTATAGACCATGTCACCCTCATGGTGTAAGAGAGTTTTCATTCCCAAAAACGATGCTCCCCTTTTCTATAATATAAAGGCAGTATGTGTTCATGAAGACCCATTTACACTGTGTACGCACGCACGCACGCACGCACACACACACACACACACAGACACACACACACACACAGACACACACACACACACACACACTTTTAATATCTTTTTCTCTACCCACTATTAGTTATGCTCATAAATGCTGCATTTATTTGACCAAAAATACAGTAAAAAAAAAATAAAACAATGGTTTTCTATATGAATATATTTTTAATGTAATGTATTCCTGTGTTAGCAAATCTGAATTTTCAGCAGCTGTTATTTCAGTCCTCGGCATCACATAACCCTTCAGAAATCATTATCATTAATATGTTGATTTGATGCTCATATCATTCTTATTATCGTCAATGTTGGAAACAGTTGTGCGGTTTAATATTTTTAGCGAAAACTGTAGCATGTTTTTCAGGATTCAGGAACATATTTAATAAAAGAATTTACAAATACATTAAATACATTTTTAAAAGCCCTCTCCAGTTGTCTCAAGTCTTCCACGGACCCCCTGCCATCTTTTTGGCCCCCTGAGGGTCCCTACACACCAGGGGTTTTCAAACTGGGGTTCAGTGTCATTTGGATGAGGGTTTGTAGTAGTAGGGAAACCACATGCACACACATATGAGCGACAGCATCCACAAAACAAAGAGGACTCAGATTCAGCTAGCCGAACACAAGCTGAGGCACAATACAAGCTAATAGAGCTGTAGCTCGACTCCTACACACACACACACACACACCTACTCACACGCTCACTCAACCACAGTCCGCACAAGTGCAAGGGCACACAGTCACTCGAACTACAACTGTAGGACCATTTCGGTAGAGGATGTACTCTAATGCATGCAAGGCAAAGAGAGAGAAAGAGAAAATAGCTTCAATGTTCTGAAAAAAAAAAAAAAACAGGCAGGTGGAAAGCACTCTGGAGAGCGAGTGGGAAAAAAGGAGAAATAGTTTACAAGTGTATCTGTCTCTAACTTTAAATAATGGACCTGCTAGCCACAATACATGCTTCATACGCAGACTGAAAGAACACAACTCAGTATATTAGAAGCAAACAAAGACTGAAAGCAGACTCTGGTGTGCACACAAACACACTCTATCAGTCTAAACCCAACGGTCGAGATCATCTCCCCAAGCAAACCTGTTTGTTAAATGATCTTTGGTCTAGCGTCGCTATAGAAACCATTCTTTGCCCTGTCGATTGGGCGCTTGTGGAGCGATAAAAGGAAGAAATGGTGGCGATGCTGCCTGGGCCCGAGGGATTAGAGAGGTTAGAGAGGAACAGCCGCTCGCCGAGCCACAGAGCCAAGATGGCGGCTTGATCCAGACACTGATTTGTGTGTAGCGACACGTGTCTGCTCCGAGGGAGATAAGTGGAGTCTTCCAGAGGCCTCCAGCAGCATTTCCCATCTTATCACGCTACCGTCACAGAAAACAGCAGAGCGAAAATATGGCCACTCAAAGCCAGAATGACATCAAGTGCGGAGAGAGGGGAAGAGAAAGAACCTGGAACGACTGAATGACTCAAAAAAGATGAAATGTTCGCAAAACTGTTTTTTTGTAACCAGACCTCACAGAGAGCCCTATGTCAATCTCACCACAAGTATGAAGGAAAAGAAAGAACAGTTCGATATTTTAGCACAATCAAAGCACAATATTTTTGACTTGGCAGGGAGTAATTCAAAATCATGCAGACTGCATGAGGGAGAGAATGTACTTGGTGTGAGTCCTTACTACATTTTGAGGTCACATTCATTCTTTGCACACATTATATGTAAATACTGTTCCCCAGGAATGACCCTTTAGCTCAAAAAGCTAAAAAAAACAAAAAAAGTTTATAAAGCAAATTAACCATATTCCAAAAAGAGAAAATGATGACTCAATGATATTAAATATATATATATATATATATATATATATATATATATATATATATATATATATATATATATATATATACAAATCAAAAACACTGTTTCTAAAAAAAAACCCACTACAATTAGTCACAATAAAATGAATTTGAATTTAGGCATCACAATATTATGATGACACCTGTTATGAAAAAGGGCTGGCAAAATAAGATGGCTTTACCCTATAGCTTTCTTGGTTCATGGGTAAGTTATGTTTAATTATAAAATTTTATGTTTTTTTTTATGATGATGATGATGCATAGTAGGGAAACGGATATCTAACTTGTTTTTTAACATGAGGGTGTTCTATAATACTTATCCATTTATTGTTACACTATGCATTTAAATTCGGTTATAATTATTGATGACAAGCTATATTACAATGCTATCAAATCCCAAACCCACATAAACACAAAGTGACAAACAGTCACTTCATTAAGTCCGAACCTACCAAGAGATCTAGAGAGCAGCGCTTACAATCCAAAACCTGTATTAAAAAACACATTATATGTAACCAGTATAAACAGAGAAGGTAGAAAATGGGAAACCAACACAAATAATTTGCAGTCCAATTAAATCATATTTGCAGTGTGAAACCTCAGAGAGTTGGAAGGTGTGCAACATCTTGCCATTAGAAAAATGGCAACCACTTAAACAAGACACCATACATCTAAACTACTATTCCTTGTGATCCTTGTAACTCTAAAATCTGATATATTCAAAGTTGTTAATATGCTAAATTAATTTGATATTCAAAATTATTGTAATTTATTTATCTATTGTGTGTGTGTGTATTTGCAATGATTATTAATGCATGGTCAACATATAGTTCTGTTAATCACACCAACAGAGCGGCTTTGAATTTTCAATCTTGTAAGAGCAAGACAGAAAGAGAGCAAGCATGAGTGGTAATTATAGAAGAAAGAACTGCATTGGGTCAGATGTCGGTCTCCCTATATGTGCACTGAACGTAATGAAAGGACTCTCCTAGTGGAAAAAAGAAGGCGTTCAGATCAATTACGGAGAAAAGAGGCTCCAACAAAGGTCATTATCACAGTCATTCTCTCTACTGCTCTTCATGGGGAGGAAGCAGATGATACAGTATATGCGATGAGTGTGAATGTGCTCTGTTTGTGATTTTGATGGATTGGAGTGATAACCAGAGACAGAGAGGTGCTAACACCAGCAGAGATCCTCTCTTTTACTCCATTACCATGATGCTCCAGCTCACGATCATAAGGATATATGTACTTGTCGTTGGCATGAGAGTGAAAACTGAGTGTTTCTGATCACAGGAGAGACATTGGAAAAAAAGAGCAGGAAAGAGGGGATAATCTTGTTGGCTTTTGAATGGGTGGGGGGCTATTTTTGCTCTGGGAGATTCAGAAAGGGACAAAAGCTGTGATCAATACTAATCGTAGCTCTCAGTCCAGCTGCAGCTAAACTACACTTCACGACACGTATATGAGAGTGTGAATGAGGAAGAAGAGAGAGAGGAAGAGGGTGAATGTTATCACCTAAATGTGTGAGAGACAGAGACCATTCTTGTCATTTCGGAAAAAAACAAGCCCACTCAGAATCTGTACCTGCAGTAAAATTCTAATAATTCTATAGAACTGTGAAATTAATTCACCAGGTTCTAGAAATCTTGTCTTATTAAACTGAGTGGGGACCAAATATCTTGGACAAAACTTTTCTTTCTTTGCTTTTTTCTTTTTCTCTGTTTGTTTAAATTAAGATTTAATAAACAGTATTAGGTGAATAATTAGAAGAAAAATGTTTAACTGAAAAATCATTGTTGATTATTGACTCCTCAGTTAAAAATATAGATATAGTCATTTAATTGTTTCTTTAGCATTAAAATGAATATGTATACAAAACTAGAAAACTAGAAAAATTCATTATTTCACACTAAACAAAGGAACAGCTAAATGTATTATTCATTATAATGGGTTGGTGATGCAACTGTTATTTACATTTCCATTAAAAGCTGCTATAAATTATTATTATTTTTTTTTATAAAAACAAACAATTAAAGTTTTAATGCTAACACTTTAGATTAGGAAAAATATTCCTTTATTCCTCAATAAACTCCCGATTTTCTTATTATTAATAGGAAGGTAGTTGTTGTAGTGGTCAGGTTTATAGAATAAGGCATTACTATGTGCTTTATAAGTACTAATACACAACCAATAAGTACTATGAATCTTAATAAGCAACTAGTTAATAGAGAATAGTGTTCCTTAATCTATGGTACTACCATTTTAATTGAGTCACAATGCAATTTATAACAAAAATTGTAAATTTGACTGATTTATATGTCAATGAGAGCTAGCAAAAACAGTCGAAATCTCAGCTTTGTTTAACATATCTGATCTAGTTTAAAATCAGTCTGCAGGACTCTGCAGACATTCCTCCCTAAAATCAATGCAGAGAATGCTAAAAACTGAGCAGATTCCATCTGTGCCTGAATATGAGTGAGCAGGACGTGTAAGAGTGTGTCTGTGTGTGTCCCTCACTGTGATGATTCAGAGGGGCTGTTCATTATACAGCACATTCATTTGGCTAATTAATGAGAACAGTCTCAAGCCCCATATTGATCTGCATCTTCCTCTCCTCGTTCTGCGTCAGCCTCCTCTCTCCCTCCTCTTGTGTCTGCCTCCATACTTCACCTTTTTCTGCTCACATTCTCTCTGTTTACTTACAACTCTCATTCATTAGCTTGGTACTGCAAGGGTCAGGCCAATTATACGAGCATGAAAACAAACCCTCTGAAGTACCTTATCATTCCTGATAGGATTTGAGAGGATGCCCCTCACTCCACCTTCTCCAAATGCAACTTTACCTACAGGCTATCCAAATATTCATACATAAATTCCCACTCACACATAACAAGATGAATAAAAAGATGATAACAAATGCAGTTGATGCAAAATTTGACAAACAATATATTTTGTGTTATATAGTTTTTGTATTAAAATATTTTAATTTGTGATGGTACTCCTTTTTAATTGGTAGACTAATGAATTTGTCACAGGTTGTTTGAGGCACAGGCCTAATGAACTTGTAATTGGTCTGAAGAATATTTCTTGCTGGAAGAAGAGATGCTAGTTTAGAAACTCTAAGTTGCTCCACAATTAAGCCAATTGAGAAAACTCAGTCTAATTTGTTCGGTTTAGTCGACTCGGTTCATTTCAGATAATTTAATAGCAAGATAACTCATGTGGGGAGTGCAAACTGATTTAAAAGGGAGTTATTTTCAATGATCCAGTTAAAGTAGTATTTTTCTAGTTATTTTAAACTGTTGTCAGGACTGCACATGAACAATGTTGCCTTCATGGGATCTGAGGTTACTTTGTCCTCGAATAGAGAGAGGGAGAGCGAGAGCAGACAACAGCAGAAATACCGCCGTCCCCATGTCCTGCGCTCGAGTCTAAATGTGCAATAAGTCTTGCTGTGCTGTGTTTCATTACTGGCCAATGAGAGCCAGAGGGAATAAGGGCCCTTATACAACCTGGCCTGTTCTCCCCTCCGCGTACAACATACACCCCATTACCGTACTTCAGCTGACCCTGGAAACCCTGCCACTATCTCTCCAATTACAGCAGGACATTGATCACAGAACTGTAGTTAGAAGTTCAGCATCAGAGCACCGAGGGACGATGGGCCGCAGTGTCTCTAAGCTCTACTTACAGTTTCTGTGCTGAAATGGTGATTGCTTTTATTTATCTATTCCTCTGTGTTTTCTGTGGGAGTGCCATTAGCTCCCTGTCACTCCTTAACTCTTCACATGGTAACTGTGCGGGGGATAGACAGATAGAACGACAGATAGCTAGAACCATAAAGAGACAGAACCACAGATCTACACAATGATAGATAGAACAACAGACAGAAAGACACCATGACAGAAACAACAGATACGTGGAATGAAAGATACACGGAATGATGAATAGAACAATAAAAAAGACAGAACAGACAGAATGGCAGACAAAATTAAAGGTTATTACTTCATTACAAGTAGAACGATAGAATGATAGATAGAATGGCAGACAAGACAGATAAAATGAAAGAGACATAAAACTGCACATGGCCATAAAACAACAGAAATAAAACAATAGATAGAAAGACAGACAGAGTGATCGGCACAAATAATTTTAGGGATAAATAGATGAGACAACAGATGGACATAAAACCTTAAATAGATAAAAAGACAAGATAGAAATACACACATAGATAGAAAGAAAGAATGACAGAAAAACTGAGAGATACAATGATAGAACGTCATATAGATAAGACTCATCAGATAGGATAAATGACAGACTGGCACAGACATATAGGATAGACAGAAAGGCAAAGACAGAGAGACAGATACATAGATGGATAGGCAGACAGAGAGACAGACAGAGAGAGAGAGAGAGAGAGAGCAAATTCCTAAGAGACAGATAACCAGCTCTGTGAAACACACTGGCCCCTGACCTGAACATCAAAACAAACCTGACTCACAGCAGGTGATGCCAGAGACTCATACTGAATTTAATACTCAGACTATTAGGAAGCAAGCACAGCCAAACACTTCTGCTCATTTGTATTCTGTTTCAGCAGGCGTACAGGATGACAAATCAAAAACATTATTACTGTGACATTTCATTATAGACCAGTTTGTCAGCATATACCATTTTAGTCTTTTTTTTTTATGCTCAACAATGACAATAAACAATTATAAATGCTCTGTCTGTGTATAGAGGTGTGTTTTATGACTTATGTATGTATCTCCAGTGGTGTATTGTAATGAAGTAATAATACTTTGTTACAGTACTTAAGTATTTTTGGGAGTATTTGTACTTTGCTTGAGTTTTTATATTTCAGCCAACTCTTACTTCACTACATTTCCTAATTAAAATGTATACTTTTACTCCAATACATTCCCCCGAAGCATATTCGTTACTTACTACAAAATAGTCAGAAGTCAGAAGAACACGGACTGCAGGAAAGCAGGTTTGATGAGTCAGTGATCTGGCATCTGCAAGTTAGACTCCTAAAAACACCTTTGCTCATGTGCAAATAAGTGCGTGCACAACCGCAAATGATTAATTTCCCCCTCAAGTCGAGTCTGGGGTCTGCGATAATATGGTAAGTGTTGTTCAGTGTGGGCGCTACACCGAGGCTAGAGGGGGATCAGTCAGAATTTTTATAACACTGGTTTAGCCCCATTTCTTTATGAAGTAACTCTGACATCATCAATATAATTTATTTCCTTAGCACTATTTCTAAGTCTATTAAAACTCAAAATTCCGGGCATTCTTAATTGCAGATGGCAAAAATACTTCTGTATGGTCTTGTGCTTTGGAATGTAGTGAAGTAAAAGTTACTAAGTTATTTAAAACTATTCCAGTAAAGTACAGATACTTGAAAAATGTACTTAAGTACAGTAATGAAGTAAAGCTACTCCATTACTGACCACCAGTGACACCGTGTGCAGAGCATTTTAAAAGGACAGGGACTGGTTCCTGTGAGAGTAGCCTACAATGCCCGTGTCTCTTTCTATAAAGTGGGGCAATTTCAACTTTGCAAGTACAGTCTGGGTCTTCTGACTCACAGCCTGTAAGTACATTTTCATATGTAAAGGATTTGCCAGTGACGATTCAAACGTGAGTTTTGAGCAGTGTAGAGTAACTGTTACAGCTTGTTGTTTGATGTTTCTCTGATTACAAATGCAGACATGGTATGTTTACGCAGTGCGATAAGCAACGTAACACGTATAAAGACAGTATAAGTCATTACAATCAGTTATTATACCCAGTAACACAGTATGTTAAGGGGCATAACGCTTCCGTCACATGCTTGAGGCATTCAGCCAATCGCAATGCACTGGATAGCTGGCCAATCAGCGTAGACCTTGCTTTTCAGAACGATGAGCTTTGTAAAAATCAACGCGTTTCAGAAAGGCCGGGCACAGAGATGAAACAAAAATTTACAATATGTGGAAAATAATGTTTTTTGAACCTTAAACCACATAAACACATTGCATTACACCAAATAATGTTCTTTTTAGCAATGTCATATGACCCCTTTAAGATAACAGAAATTCTTGCGGTTTCCTGGCTAGTGAAAGATTGCTCAATAAAAGAGGAAGAAGGGCTATAATTTCACTGGACAGAACTCAAAGGCAAGTTCAAAAACTCTGGTCCGGCTTTTAAAAGCAGGACATAATTCCATTTTTTAAAAAGAAGATATCAGTTTCTTTTACAAGCACGGAGCACACAAGTTCCCTAAAATCCATTATTTCCACTTATCTGAGGATAATTTTTGTCCTTTTAGCCATTTAGTCATTTATCTTTGAAATGGCTCTGTCACATTCAGCTCTCTGTTCTGCTGAGGATCTTTAGCACAGTTCACACACACACACACACACACACACACATACACACACACACACACAAATGGACCGCACAGAAGATGCAGACACGCACATGGCCCAGTGGAAGCACACAAACAGAACCACAACATGAGGGAAACATTCACTCTGTTTATGTAATGCTTCCACTGAGAGCTCAAGGTCAGTGATGTATTTCAAAAGAGACTTCAGGAAAACAGCCGTTTACTCCAAAGTGATGGAGTTCTGTCAATGCCTTGAGGAATTTAATCTTATCTGCTCTTAGAAAGGTGGAACGGGGTCATTCGTCATTGCGTCTCTGATCTTGAACTTGGTCAATCAGATGTCCTTGAGGGCCAAACAACACATAACTTATGTGCGTATAGTTGTGTGTGTGTATATATATATATATATATATATATATATATATATATATATATATATATATATATGGCTGCTTTCACAGTTTTCACTGCAATCCAATGTGGCTTACAGGCAAGAAACGCATTTATGCAATTCCTTACTTTCAACTCAAACATAAATATGATTTTTTTTCTTAAAAACGAAGATTTCTTATCATGAATAAATTTAAAATAGGGCAGTTCTCCAGACTTCACACAATGCACAATCCCGGAACAGACTTTAAAATGAACACCAGAGTAAAGTTTGGCCAAGAAAAGCTTTTTATTGGTTCATTCAAAATCCCTCCTAGTTTACTTTAGTCCGATTCCTAAAAATTTGACTAGTCAAGTCAAATGACTGCAGAGTGTTGAGGTTGACTTATCTTATCTCACTGAGACAAAGAGATATGTGTGATGCCTTTCCCATCTAGTGTTCATCTTTTCTGAGCTGTGTACTCACCAGATGCGTTCTTCAGATAACCGTTCGAGTCCACTGACGTGTACATGACATACGGGCCTGGCTGGTTCACACCAAAGGGCTGTGGGATAGATAGAAGGGATTAATAACAAATACAATGCACATACAAAGGTAAATATTTGGCAAATGCCATTAAAATGATAAAATAACTCATAAAATGTTGACATTTTGCAGGCCCAAAAAAAGTGATGTATGAAGTATAAATCACTCACTAACCAAGCAGCTTCGTGAAAAAAACTTAAACCAACTGCAAAATCTATGTGGGGAAATCCTTCGCCCTCTAAATGAAGCGATTCAACCACATATCCAACTATATCATTGAATTCTTCCTGGGAAATGTTCATGGCAGTAGCCTGGGAAATTGCTCATTTGACTTTGTTTCTTGGCAGACTGCTACAATCCAGTAAATCTGAGCTCCTCTGACTTCTGATATTGGTCTGACGGTGATTATGTTGAACCCGACTGCTTGTATGCAAGTGTGTGTGTGCTTTTAGTCAAGTCTACACAGATCACCACAGGTTACACAGGCCCGGCTCCAGCCTCCTGTAAATACTGAGACACATGAGAGATGTCTATCAGCATCCAGGAGGAATGCGGGGCCAGCACTGGCTCAGCGCTGGGGAGATGGGGCAGACCTGCTTCACGCCAGCTTCTCAATTATGGATACTTTTCTCTGTGCAAACAATAACCCTGGGAACTGCAAATGAACAGCATGCCAGAAACAAGTGGGCATACATTTTTAAACAGATGTATTTGTGGGGCATGATTATGGGTGGGGAGGGGTGAAATGATTCCCTAGTTGTAAATTATGTTTCACCGTTGCTGATGAATCCAGCCAATAGACAATGTTGACAGGAAGTGAGACAATCCTGGAGCTGAAGCTCTCAGTCACCCAGTGCCAGACTGACATAAATGAGGGAGAGGATGACCTGGCAGAGTCAGATACAGATGAAAAACGTTCAGACAAACACAACAATGAGGGCAAACTACACGGCCAGAGAATCTGACGTCAGTGAGACCCGAAGCAACCCACAATGTTTTGGACCTGACAACCTACCCACCGCCAGCATCCATCACGGAGTTTATTATCCCACAGGGGAACCGGTTTGCAAACTATGGAAGCCTTTTTATTCTGACTAAATACACTATTATTTAAAAGTTTGGGGTTTCATCCTTTTTCTCGTCAAGGCTTTGTTTTATTGAAAACAGTAATATAGTGAAATGTTATTATGTTTTAATTTGAATGTATTTTGAAATATAATTTATTCCTGTGATGGCAAAAATAATTTTCAGCTGTCATTACTCCAGGCTTTAGTGTCACATTATCTTTCAGAGATCATTCTAATAATAGTTTTGTAGGATAAACAGAAAGTTCAAAAGACGTATTCACGTTATCAATATAATGCATTCTTCATGAATGCTGAAAACTAACTTGTTTACTCAAAAACTTATTGATCCCAAGCTCTTGAATGGCAGTGTATCTTGGAACTGCAATTTTGTTTTCTCGTAATTATGAAATTTAAACCTAAAACATTCCAGCTCACCTAATCTGCCCCTTAAAGAAATGGAGGTTACTTGTGGCAGAGCATGAAGAGCACCCACCTACTATTACCAAGACCTGGAGAACTGAAAAAGCAAAGCTTGAATCGCACATGAAGACAAAATCTGACCCAGACATGACTGCCAAACATAATGTCTGCAACTTCAGAATCCAGTTACAAAGCAAAAAATAACCTCCATTAAACTCTTCAGATTGGTTGAAACATAATAAACAACTGGAGGGCTTTGGGCTATATCAACCATACAAGGACAGGTGGATAACCCATGATCTCCCAGATGAAAAGACCAGAGAGCAAGAGACAAGAAATTAAGACTGAGCAAGCCAGAGAACACAGAGAAACAATGTAAACGTGGGAAGATGGAGAATCAGAGGAAACAAAGTGATGCATAAGACAGCAGAGAGGCGAGAAGCAGCTAAAAGGAGATGAACGGATACGTCACAAGAACTGGATTGGGAATAACAAACAGCTCCATGAGTGACTGCAACAGTGGGCCAAATATTTGAACAAAGAACCCCTAAGGAACTAACTAAGGCTTCCTCCAAACTAAAACCAAAACTAAAATGCTACAAGAGTTTCAGTGGGTCATTTTTTGCAAGCAACATATAGACAAGGAAATATTTCATTGCATTTTTGTTTCATGAATCATAGGCTCCAAATGAACTAGACACGAACAAAATCCTTTGTTTCAAGTAAATAGTTCATTATAATCTGACAGTAGACTTCAAATTGCCCGTTTCCAAATACTTCCACATTGCACCTTTAAAGTTGCAAAAAAAAAAAAAAAGAAAAAGAAAAGACGGATATAGCAACAGACCTTTTCTTACATATTGTGACATATACTCAAGTGTAATGGAGTACAGAAAATAAATAATGGAGAATGGAGACTTGGTTCTGTAAATTGGTTGTTAATTGGATTTTGGGATGTTGATCCCAAAAAAAGAAATCTGTTGTTTTTAACAGAAAGGTCAATTTATGACATTTCCATTAAACATTCCAAAAAGAGAGAGAGAGAGAAACATATGCATGCCTGAAATATTCACAGTAAGATCTAACATGCATTAAAATAGATATGAATAATAGTTTTGTGCCGACTTTAAAGAAACCAACCGTATGTGATCAGGCAGGATGTGCAACGGTGTTTATCATGCAACATTGGAAAAATAGGACAAATGCAAATGGCTATGATCTAGACCGCATGAATTCATCTGAACTGCACACTTCTACAACTAACATCCCTGTTTCTGCATCTGAATATTAATTCAGCGTGGGACTGTGTAACGTATGTCAGAGGTCCTGCTGGAGCGAGACAGGAGTGCGGCCCATCTTAAAGGGCTCTTATTTAATCATAGAGCCCTCTTCTGTCCACTGGCCTCAGGGCAAACTGTCTGCACTCGGCATATCACTATTAGTTAGAGAACCCATACGTGATCTGTGTGTGTTTGTGCGCGTCTAAAGTAGAGGATGAACGGCTGGGCAGAAGCTGTTTTATCTCTTCATTACGAAGGATGACGCTTAACGAACAGAGGTCTTTGAGTGTGTATGTGTGTGTCACTCATGTATTAACAGAGTAATGAAATGCTTTGGGACCCTGCCAAGAGCACGGTGCTACTCTAAAACACACACATACACACCTCTCTGTCACAGCTCTGTAGCTGTGTCTGAAATATATATATTTTAAATTGTGTACTATATAGGCTGTTAGTTATTCTGTTCATTCACTCTTTGCATTATCCATGTAGCATTCACTATATGTTGAGAACAGTGATTCAGTTGACAAATATGTGATTTCAGACATCTCTAGAGTTAAATCTATAGATATTGAAGAAAAGTCAAAGAGAACATAGAAAAAACAATAGACGGCGGGAGAGGCGAACGATGGACTGATGAAAGAAAAGAAAGAAGGAAACAAGGTACAGAAGAGCTCAGACAAATGGAGAGAGCGTAGAAGAGAGAGAGAGAAAAAACAAGAGTGAGAACATAAAAGCCTGTCTTCGCATCAGAATGAGGACAGCTTTGTGACACACTTGTCCCCGACCTCAACAGCTAACAAGACTGAGCTCACAGACATCCAAAATCAGGTTTCATGGTTATAAGAGATGCCTACATGCAGCGGGTGACTGTTACATACATTTTTTATAATTAACAGCATCGGCAGACGTTTTCCTATTTGGCCGATTAGTGTCTGAAGAGAGACTTTTGTTTTGACAGTGCTGAGAATTTGCTATATTGCAGAGAGAAGTATGCATTTTTTTACATGTTTATTTTTTTAACAAGTTTCCATTTCTCATAAAGTGATTGCTTTAGTAAATACCATGTGAAAACAATACAAAATGTATAACTAAATACTAGTAATCTTATATTATACATTAACTGATTTGATAAAAAAATATTACAACTGAATATTCTATTTCAGTTTTCATTGAAATGTAATTTATTCCTATGATGGCAAAGCTGAATTTTCAGCAGTCATTACTCTAGTCTTCTGTGCCAAATTATATATATA
The DNA here is from genome assembly GCF_003368295.1 of Carassius auratus. NCBI lineage: Eukaryota > Metazoa > Chordata > Actinopteri > Cypriniformes > Cyprinidae > Carassius > Carassius auratus. The sequence goes on from NC_039249.1 coordinate 18,712,645, forward strand.
TGTATATGTATAACTTGGGGCTGAAAGTCTTACTGTTGAAATTCAGCATATTTAACTCAAACGTATGAATAAAAAATAAATGAAAACTTGCTTAAGCTAATGTACTCAAAAAAACGAACATGCAATAGACAGGGACTGTGTAGAGCACTGTTTGAATTCTTCTGAAATCTGCGGGAACAGATTGCATGAGGACCTGGTGATGCCAAACACATGCCATTACCATTCCAGTTGAGTGACTGAGAGAGAGAGAGAAAGAGAGAGAGAGAGAGAGAGAGAGAGAGAGAGAGAGAGAGAGGGAGGGAGGATCAGAACTCACCTTGACATTTTCTGGACAGTCATTGGAGCACAGGCCACTGAGCACTACAGAGAGAAAGAGATAAAGACAGAGAAAGACAATCATAACTTTCTCCTACACATCTGGTCCTTGGATAAGACAAGTTGATTGCAGTGTCCGTATCAAATCCACTTCACAACACTCTGCTAAACACGGGCGGCAGTACATTCACCTCCTCTAATATCACACAATTTAACATCAACTCTGCTCCCACACACATCTTCAGCCAAGCATTATGCCTAGAGAAAATGAATTGGGCAAAATGTGCACTAAATTCCCACTAATGGTGTGAAATAAGAGCCAGACTCTGCTTCTCTTGAGGCCAAAATTGACTGTGTGTTAGAGAACAGCACATATGAAAGGGAAAGTAAAAAATCATTAATTGCTCATTAGTGGCACACAAAGAACCATCTGTGTACTTGTGCATCTGTCTTCATCTAAACACAGCATTAGATTTTTAAACTGGAATTGACAGGCAGCACTATTTACAGACACTGTGAATTAGAAAGTTCAGGCTGGAAGAACACCAGCGTTAACTTATATATATATAAAAAAAAAAGGAAAGGACGAAGAAAAAATGTGGCTTTTGAAAGTCTGTGGTGGAAAAACAAATTATTATCACTTATCATGCTTTGAAAATATATAGATTTCCTTATTTGCTTTGACAGACAAATGTTCTACATGAATTATTATGTGGCTATGGTTTTCAATGCGAATGTACTCTGGGGTGAAAAGAGAGGTGTGACATAAAGCCTGAAATAATTTTTCATTCATGCCTGGTCTAACTGTTTGTTTTATATCTTTAATGTATTTTTTGTTCTTGAAAGACAAGAACAGAGAGATATAGTGCATCTTCCCCTAGTCCTCCATGAATGAGTGAACTTGCTACACCTCTCTGCAATGTTTGATAGATAACATTCCATCACAGCACAGCCTTCTAGAAAGGCTAATAGGAAATGAAGAAATTTGGGCAACAGGAAATAGTGTAAAAATCTTCTGTTCCATGAGAATTTTTTTTTAAACTAATGTATGTTATTTACTGGTTAACAGCATTTAAAAACAACATTTTCATTCATTCTGGAACTACTGAAATAAATTTTGTTCCCATTGTCAAATACATGGTGGAATCTTCTTTTCTTTCTTGAAATATTTTTAATCATATTGAATAAACAGAAATACAGATAGCAATTCTGCAATGCAAATATTTAATTATACTACAGTTGTTGTTCTGCAAATGCCTAAAATAATATATTACATTTTTTAAAAGTATGAAATTGACTTTATGTATATGCCATAGCTCCTATATGGATTTCAAACCATATACACTACCATTCATTTTTCCTATTTGTTTTTAAAGGAACTCTCTTATACTTACCAAGGCTCCTTTTATTTGATCGAAAATACAGTAAAAGCAGCAAATAAAAAACTTGTTTTGTATTTAAATAATAATAATTACTCTTGTGATAGCAATGCCAAATTTCCAGCAGCCATTACATCAGACTTGAGTGTCATATACTCCTTCAGAAATCTTTGTAATATGCTGATTTGGTGACCATTATTATTTATTATTATTATTATTATTAATGTTGAAAACAGCTTGCTCAATGTTTCTGTGATACCATACATTTTTTTCAAGATTTTTTTGATGAACAAAGTTTTTATTTTAAATAATTTTTTTTGGTAACGAAGTAAATGTCTTTACTGTAATTTTTTATGAATGTTATGCATCCTTGCTGAATAAAAGCAATAATTTCTTAAGAAAAAAAGAAACTAAAACGTACTGACCCCCTGCAACAAACAAGTAGCTGACATCTAGATGAACAGGAATGCTAACAGATAACCTTCTGCAGGTATTAAAGACCTCACTGCGGCAGCATCCTGGTGACCTGAAGCTGTCAGATACATTTTTAATCTCTAAGGCTGGTGTTTGTGAATGCATAGCTAATATTGAACACCAGTTTGAACATACAAACTGACATGCCTGCACGTGAATGCTAAAGGATAAGGAAAGATGCACACATAGTGGAAATGTCTCTATCAATGACAAGCAACCAGCAGGGCTTGTGCACTGCACAGTCATGACACACTCCCACTGTGTCTGTTTGTTTGTGTGTGTGTGCATGTACTGCTGTGCAGTGCCCACCTAAGAGTACAGCATAAAACCATTAAAAGACAGAAGATTTAGCACTGAATACATCTAAACGTGCTTAATCCCAATGAAATGCCATTTTGTGAACCCACTGCATGAATAATGCACTTGTTTACTGTCAGAGCGAACTTAGTGTGAGTCTTCATACACAGATAAGACTCGACATTTGTCTCAATTCCTCCTGCAGGCTCCATTTGGAGATCCTGGAAACCTCTCTAATACAAAGAAATTAAAATAATCACACAGCGACAGTCCTGTCATCCATGTCCTGGGGAAATACAGAGCGGTAAAGTAAACAGTAAAAACGTACAATGGTTCATTCATCATGATAACATCTTGATAACTTTATAAAGTTACGTGACCAATTTCCCCGATTGAACGCCTTATCCCAGAATGCCTGACATGATTGTGTTTGAACAGCTTCAACTGTTTTTTTCTTTGTTTCTTTCTTTCTTCTTGTTGTGACAAAAGGAACAGATCCAAATTGTGTTGCAGTTTGTTGTTCCCCGGACACTGGGCGATTCCACAGAGTGAATCTGCCGGGAGTTGGCAGCAACAACGGCGTAGCTGTGATGTGATGGCTGTGAAATTGGACATGAGGCCTGCTGTTTTGTTCCGCACTGGTAAACCAGATGCCACCGACACTCTAAGTGACTGTGTCTCATGTCATTCATAACAGCTGCCCCACATAGACGCTCAAACACATCATTACACCATCAGAGGTGCTGGTGCACTACTTCATAAAGCTGGAATAAAACCTGTCACTCTTAATCTAGTCCATGAAACTGGTGACCAGGTGCTTTCAAAGTTGTGAGATCACAGCCTGGAGTCGGGAGATTACATCCATTACCTTACTCTAACCCAGGAGCAACACAGACGGCTTTATGATTGGCTCTCAGTCTCAGTTGAGGTCAGGCGGTGATTACAGTAACAAGCAACACTCTCAGTCCCTCATCACCTGATCACTTTGCCTCAATAAAAATAGAAAAAAATAAAATCTCCACACACTTAAAGCTGCCGTGTCTATGCTCAAATACTACTAATCCAGCTACATATGCAGAGAGAAGCAAGAAAACTATCATTTTGCAGTAATAATGTAGGTCTGTTTGTTTGAGCAGCCAGACACAGAAACACTGACAAATGGCATCAATTTGGGGCATGGCTATCTGTTTGATCGACCAATGGCAGACATGTGGAGAGGATTTATTAACTGCCAGGTTGTGCACCATTCAAAATTGAACTGAAAATGCCTTGTAAAATCTAGTTCTTGGATGAATTTGAACTGAAATGAAAGGTAAAACTCAAGGCAGTATATACTGTAGAAAACTATTTTTTTTTATTTTATTTGCAAAAGTAAAATTAAAATGAATAGTTTGAAACAAAAAGTTTGAAAGTTTTGAATTTTTTTTCCCAGACAGACATATAGAAACATAGATGGATGAATGTCACAATACAGTAGATGGATAGCTAATAGGAGGATAGAATGAAAGAAAGAATGATAGATAGAACGATAGACAGAACGTTAGAACATTTAGAATTTTGCACAACCTTGTCAGACCATAAAAAGACAAACTTGTTCCTCAAAATTAGCTGTCATCCAACTGTCGAGTTTTTCACTTTCGCTCCCCGATAATTTCTTTCTTTCTCTACTACATCTGACTAATAAGTCAAAACAAACTAACAAATAAAAAGAACTAGAATGACTAACAGGACTGATCTGAAATCACAGTGAATCATTCCTTAAACTCAATCCGCTATAGTGAAAGAAAAAGACCTTCTTTCATGGGTTCTCATGTGCAGTTGTAAGGTGTGGGTCAGGGGCTTGGTTTCTAGAGTGACAGACAGCAGATTCGCGGAAGGAGCTTGCTTTGGACTGAACAAAGCACGCAGATGTTCCTCATTGCGGCTCATCTGCATTCTAATACATGAACAGGAATGCAATCAGCTGCCATAGTTCTCCCTTTTCTGCCTATAGCCAACTCACTTACACATGCACACACCACAAACACACACTCCAACCGCCGTCTGTGTGTTTCTAAAGCACGCAATCACAGGAAATTACAGCACCTGGCCTCTTCCCTCCTCTGATACACTCCTGCTACCCTCTGACTGCTCACTCTGACTACTTTTTCTGCCTATTGAGTTGTAGCTCAGAGGGGAGGTATAAATGTGTGTTTAAGCATTTATGATTCTGAGGAAAAAAGGGGCAAGTGGGTGTTTTAAACATGGCAAAAGATAAAGGGGCTAGAGAAACGGATGTAAATCCAGGACAAAACTAAGGCTTCAACATATTACACATCTGTGATAAGGCACAAATTCTTTTCATGTTCAGCTTCAGATTTATGTCAAAGCACACATGGCCTTGAGGACTTGGCAGCATCGAACGGAACTAAATTGTTTATTTATTCCTCTGAGGATGGAATAACTGAGGGCTTCCCCGGCAATATGTAAACCATTGGGTACTGAGAGAGGGACAGGTAATTGCATGAGGAGGACAGCTTTCATACCCATAATTACTCTAGAGCACAGTAAACAAGGCAAGTTATTATGATCCACCGGTGTACGTCACCTGCCTTGCCCTAGTGGCTGGTGAGATGGATATTAGGTGAGTTTCTAGTTGTCAAAAAACTGTCCTTTTTTTGACACTATTACAGATCTATGGATATAAACTGTCTTCAACTGCTTTATAAAATTATTCACAAACTACACACACATTTGAACAGTATCTACAATATATTGTGGGTAAATATCCACCTTCACCAGTGCTCTTTTGATTTTCTGTCTTATAAAGTATCCAGTTATGCTGTGAGAAAGTGTGTACGTTCACCGTCCAAATGAATCAAACTGAATTGTGAACAATTTCAGACCTTTTTGCAGCCCTATATTCAATTGATTACATCAATAGTTATTCATTTATGAATCTGATCCTCACAATCGTTGATAGTTTTAATTCATAAGGCTGATAAAAACACACATGACATGACTGCTGAAATATTATGAGGCACATTAGGGCTTTTCACACTTGAAATATTTAACCCTGGGTTATTCTAGACAGAATCATGGGATATCTTGGTTTGCATTTCACAATGTTCATAATTTATCTGGTGTTAATAATTCATAAGCTGATGTTTCACACTGAACATTACTAAACTTAATGTTTATATTTGCCGTGTCAGTGCCATTGTTTGGACTCGACCTGTTTACATGATGGCGCTAGTATTGTGCATCCTTGTGTTATACTGTATATTCCCGACTGTACTATCAAGTTTTTCCCGAGTTTTCTGTAAAATATAAAGGTAAAAATAAAATGGTCTTAACTCAAACTCATTTGTTTTCAGTTAGCATTTGATATTTTTACCTTCAAACTCTGAAATGACAACGCATTTTTCCTGTGACTGTCAAATGTACTTGAATACGAAACATGCAATTGATATGAAGCATTTTGCCATAACTCCAGGTAAAAAGTGTTGCTATCCCCACTTCTAAATTACAAGTGTAAAATGTACCTTTATCATAGGTTAAAAGATGATAACCCGGGGTTAAACGCAGTGTGAAAAGCCTTAATGATTCTCAGGTTGGCATACAGTAATCTCCACCATCAGGCAAAGATTTGTCAGTAGTATAATATTGGCTCATGCCCAGTAAAGAGGATTTAGCAACACCTCTGGTGGGTCTGCTCTTTTGTTCCTCATTAATACATAGAAGAACTTCTATATTTTGTGCTGATGAATGGCAGTATCTAGCAGTTTGAGGAGTCATTTGCAGCTGACTGAAGAAAAACTCTTCTCAGAGCAATGCAGCACATATCGTATGAACATATGGGCAATGACAGTTTTGGTTTTGACTAATGTGAAATTCACACTCTAACTTACAGTTATTTAATACAGCACCATTACTATTGCTTGAACATGGTTGCTTAATGCATTTTAGCATCTGTGGCCTGTCTCAGAGGTGCGAGATATACAGAGCTAATATTTTTAGCAGGGATGGGAAAGTCTCCATTTACAGTGTGTCTCAATCAGACGGCAAATTACTTCCCAAATTGCCATTTTAACTCTTCTTTAACTACAATATTACAAACGGTTGGTACTCAGATTGAGCATATATTTTTCTGCCAGTACTAACATTTACACATCTGTTCAAAATTTTGTGGGCAGATTTTTTTTCCATTATGTAATACTACTGTATATATTCAGCAAGGACACATTCAAAGAATATTTCATCTTTTACCCACCTTAATGTCGTTCCAAGTCTGAATAATTTTCTTTCTTATATTTAACATAGAATATATTTAGAAGAATGTTGGTAATCAAACAGCTGATGGTCCCCATTGACTTCCATTTTATTTTTTTCTCTACTATAGAAGTCAACAGGGACCAACAACAACAGTATGGCTCTTCAAAATTGTTCAAAATAACTTATTTTGTGCTCACCATAAGAAAGAAACATACACAGGTTTGGAACGACATGTGAGTAAGTAGATGAGTAAATGATGACAAGATGTATATTTTGGGGTGAAGTACTATATTAAATTGACCCAAAGTGACATAAATTTATTGCAACAATGTAAAAGTATTTATTATTTTGAATAAATGCATTTTTGTAAAAATGTTTCTATCAAATAATCCTGAAAAAATATTAGGCAACACAATTGTTTTCAACACTGATAAAAATAAGAAATGTTTCCTGAGAAGCAAATCAGCAAATTATAATGATTTCTGAATGATCACGAGACACTGAAAATTCAGCTAATTCAGGAATACATGACATCTAAAATAGTTCTTTTGAACTGTAATCATATTATATATATATATATATATATATATACACACACACACACACACACACACACACACACACACACACACATATATATATATACACTGTATTTTTGATCAAGTAAATGGTGCCTTGGTGAGCATTTAAGTATCTTCTTTCAAAAACATACCAAAAGAAAAATATTTATTTTTATGAAGCCCATATTTTGGAACGTGTAGTGTCACTGCCGTTTTACAGACAAAGACAAACCAAGTCTGTGTGGAGTGGACTAGTGTAGACAGACTGATTGTAGAGGAGTGCAGGAGCAGAAGTCGTGAGTCTGCCACTATACACAGGGAAACGGCAGAAACTACAGACTCATAAAAGCAGCTTTATTATGGAGAAGAGTCTATTTGTATAAAACATAACATTTATGTTATACATAAACATCAATTCCACCTCTCACTCATAAGTGGCTATTTGATTTGTAAGGGGCACAGGAATCTTGGGAGCACTTTGTCACTGCAGTAAACTACCCAGAGTGCCTCTCTCTCCTCAGAGCCAGACATGCTGGTTTACAGCAGTCTCATTAAACAGCACATCTACAGGAAAGAGAGAAAGAGAGCGTGCTAATAAGCGCGAGGACGGAGATTAGAGACTGTGGGTCAGCCTCATCCCCGTTTTAATCTGACACTGATAGAATGATCCTCACATGCTGTTACACTGAGGAAGCTAATCTGTGCGCTTGAGCTGGAGGAGATTTCTCCTTTAATTAAAACACAGCAGGCAGGATTAAATGGCATCACGGCTGCTTTCTAGCGGATGCATTTGGCTCTGGAAATGTCAGCTCTTCAAACGCCAGCACCCGGAAGCTCTACCGCTACTACGGCGGCCACACTGGACAAACCTCGTACTCACCGATCACTTTGACGAAATATGCGTCGGCCTCAAAGTTGTTCTTCAAAGTGTGGATGACGAGCTCTTCCTTTCCTTCCACCTTGCTGAGCACGATCATATCTAATATACCCTGCAAATGAGAAATCAGAAACAATGTATCGAGCCCATTGAATCTCTCCTGTCTGATGAGCACTCATATCCTTAATGGACTCCAGCAAGCTATTACGCTTCTTATCAGCCCCTCTCTGCGGTCTATCGGTCTCGCTCTTAAGAACACGGTTGTGCGGGGGCTCCTGCACAGATAGCATCCTAATACTGTGCTAATGATGACTAGCTCGAGTGCTAACAGAATGAGACATGTGCGTGCTGTTTGTTTAATGAGCCTTTAGCTCCATTAGTTATGAAAGCATGAAGGAATTCGAGGTAATTGGCTATATTGTGATTACGACGGGGAGAAGGTTGTGATACGGATGGAGAGAAGGGTCCAGGGAGGGAATGAGTGAATCATAGTGGGACAGGAAGGGAGAGATGATGGCGAAATAGATGCTCGAGGGCTGTCTGTAGAGGTGAGACGTTTGACTTCTTTAGGTGAACACTAAGAAGCACACAAACCAATAGAGACCCTCATACATGCAAACATGTGTGACTCATGTTAGATTTATTCAGCAGTGAGAAAGACATGAAGAGAGAGAGAGATAGTAAAATAATCAATAAGTAATAGAATCAGTAATGAGTCTCTAATTGTGTAATCTTTCAACATGCCAATGGATTCTACAAAAAATAAAGGAATAAATAAGTGAATGATCAAATTCTAACTATTTCAAAGAAATATAACAAAGCTGCTGAAAATTCTGCTTTTTTTAAACTGTAATAATAATTTCACATTATTTCGGTTTTTATATTTGTACAAAAAAAAAAGCAATGTTGGTAAGCATAAGAAACTTCTGTCAATACAATAAAATCTTATCCACTCCAAACTTTTGAACAGTAGTTAATATTTAAATGATGTATTTGCACATTTTATTGCACATTATTAATTGTATTACCTCCAGGTTATAAAATTTCTGAATGATTTGTAGTTTAAGAACTGTATGTGAAAAAAATCTTATGATTCTGCAATTGGCCCAAGGCGTTTGCCATTTTCAATTTCTTTTTAGAATTCTGCTTTGCGTTTTTTCATTACTTACTTGCCAAAATAACATTTCTAATCTTCTACAACACAAACACTTATTCACATCAGACTTGGTTCAAATCGGTCTTAAGACTACAGAGGCTGCTATATAATGGAAGGGTTGAAGGGTGTTAAGCATCAGAGACTGGGGTTTTTGTAAGTTCTCTACTCTCAATGTCAAAAGAAGAGAGTGCCTGTGTCACACCACAGGGACAACATTACAGTCAAAGTAAATCAGATAATGACTAAAAGTTGGTATAATGCGGGTCACCGAGACATCAACGAGATGGAGAAAGAGTGATCGGGGTCAGAGAAAGAGAGGGAGATTGAAGAAGAGGCAGCGCTTTAATTAAAGCCCCAGAAGCAAGGGCAAAAGGCCAAAACTTACGTCCTCATAGATGTCAAAAAAAGTGGCTACAACAGCCTTGGGGATGGCACTGAGGTCTGACTGTTCCCAGTGCACACGGAACATGCGGCCCGCCTGCCGACAGCTCGCGTTATTACACGCCACATTCTCCAACAGGAACGCCTGCTGCTGTGTGCTGCTGAGACAGAAAGAGAGAGAAAAACAACCGTTCATGTGAGTAGAGCTGAGAAACACAATGCAAAAAAAAGAACTGCGCAGACACTGTGTCATGTTGAATTTAACCCTTGCTAATTAAGTTTGCAAGCACATAGCAAACCACTGAACTTTGACCAATTATAGAGCATGTCTGATCCTGAACACTACTTCAATGACAATATTACACGCATACATGCACACCACAGAGCACAGGGAGGAGCACAGGGCTTGATGAATCAGTGAGACTGGAAAAAAGGTTGAAAGTTGTGCACTGAACTTTTGATCCCTAAATAAAAAAGGCAATTAAGCAGAACCCATTCCTCCCCATAATTCAGTGCTGAGTGTGGGGGAGGTGGATCTGGGAGGCAGCAGTGAATTATGAAATGAGATGCTTTTCTGCATTGCTCAACAACCCATCTAGCAGCCCCCTGTTTTATTTAAGACCCTTGTTCAATTCCTTTATTTCACTGCCATTTCTCCCTCTGGTATGATTTTTAGCATGAGACACTTCTACACCAATTTCGACCTGAGCACGTGATAAGCTAAAAATAGAAGATTTTTCTTCACTGTCTACCTTCTGTTGTTTCTCCTTGGTTTCAGAAGAAGGAAATGCAGATGTGATGTACACAAAGCGTACATTTGAAGCTGGATAAACGCTGTCAACTTATTACAAAACACACTCCAGTTGAGCTACATAAAACGACTGAGCTACATAAACAATGCTCCAGCTTCAAAAGAAGCTGAACTCTACCAACCGGAGCATTCTGATGATTAGCACAGACAATTATTGACTTGTTTCTAAGTCTATAAAACAAAACTGTGTTTACAGTAAAATCTATATCAGCGTGCTACCATTCGAAAAGCTTGGGGTTGGTAAGATGTTTTTATTTGAATGTTTTTCAAAGAACTATCTTATGCTCACCAAGGCTGCATTTTATTGATTATGTGATTTTTTTTAAAAATTATATTTTACAATGATATTTCTGCATTTTCAACAGTCATTATTCACGTCTTTAATCCTTCTAATATGCTGATCTGGTGCTCAACAAACATTCTTATTGTCAGTGTTGAAAATGGTTGTGTTGTTTAATATTTTTGTGGAAACTGTAAAGCATTTTTTTCCCCAGGGTTCTTTGAAGAAATAGTAATCTCTTATAACATTAGAAATGTTGTTAATGTTGCTTTTGATCAATGAATGCAGGGCAAACAAATTAATTGCTTTAATAAAAAGACAAAAAAAAGGGAAAAATAATGAAATAATGACCACAAACTTTTGAATACTAGTATCTCTCTACACGGTATATATGGGTACAGTATTGGTTGTATTTGTGCATACTTATAGTACAAAAAATAAGGCCATAAAGAAACAAAATGGCACACTTGTGGAAGCAAACTAGCTGTTTTTATGTGTGTTATTGAGTTTTTGTACGATGAAAATCTATTCATAATGACGTTAAGTTTGATGTTTAATAACATCATCAGTCCTTTAAAAGCACTGTACTTCTATACCTCACAGCCTTGTTTTCATTCCTTTAAAATATTAAATATAGCACTGAATAAGGTCTATACAGTGATTTTATCCATCTTAACCCAAATGACTGACAGGTCAGACTAAGCTGATCTAATGGACCCCACTACGACCTCTACTACTCTGCTCAATATTCACGCAGGCACGCATGCACTTTCTTCGACCACAAATAGTATGATTAATGCTTGAAACTAAAATTCAACTTTGACCATGAAAATTAATTTCCTAGTTTAGTTGTCTGGGATGGTCTGGCAGGCGATGGGACTTCCTGTGCGGATTGTGTTGGTCAGTCTGGAGCTTGGTCCACTAATCTGTGCATTTCACAGCCAAAGCCTCTGTGCACCTTTGCTGGCCGCCCGTCAGCGCAGGCCGATTTGGGGGGGCTTTGCCAAAGCCATCCAGCCAAGCAGGCCGACTTTGTCCCCTCACAGGATTAACTGACACCACACTTACTGCAGCGCAGAGAACAGCTGCTTTACCGGTGCCTTCGCAGGTTTAACCGGCTGCCGCACACAGAAGGAAAATTTTTGTCCTTGTATTCGGCTGTAAAACTGTCATGACTGCCAATTTAAAGACTAGTGGCTGAAACACATCAGTGGATTTGGACAGCAACTGTACTCAGAGCACACAGACAGTTGTGTGTGTGAAGGAGAGTGGCATTTTAGGTGCATAAAAGTGAGTACATAAACTATTTTCTTTATGAGTGTGCGCGTTTGGTTACTGGGAATGCAGGCCCTACTTCCTGTCCTCTTGCTCTCTCACTGGAGCACGGTCGTGAGCAGTGGGTCGCTGTGCCAACTGGACACCCATGAGCGCGCACACACACACACACACACGTTCCTCACTTAATTGGGAGCTTTGGAACCAACACTATGGCAAACCCAGCAGGGAAGAGCAGGCCAGAGGCAAGCCCACAGGCTGACCTCTCCCTCCAACTCTGTCAGCCTCCCTCTGTTTTTCTCTTTCTACAGCAAAAGAGGGATTTGACTGTGCCATTTCCTGACCGCTGTGTAGGATCGACATCTGAACGTGAATTTTTGAGGACGTCAGTTATCCAGAGCACAAACAGGGAAGGAGAAAGTGAAAGACAGGCATGTTGTGAGGGACAGCAGGCGGCAGGTCTGGAGATTCTCTGAGGGGTAAGATGACAAAAGCAGAGAGATCTCGTCCCCCCAGGCATCTCTTCAGTACCGGTCCACCCACTCTTCCTGAGGCTTCTTTCTCTCTCTGTTGCTTTATGTGTTGGTCTTCTTTTTCAATTTGCTCTCAAGGGCAAAAACAAAGCAGTCTGAAGGGTGGATGGCGTTTCAATCATTCGCTACCTTTGCTCTCTCACTGGAAATAGTATGCTTCTGAAAAAGGAAGGAGGAAGAAAAAAGAAGCGAAAGACATGCACAAAATACTGTATACAGCAGGCTAAAAAAAGTCATATTTAACCAGGATTGTGTGTCATTTTTTAACTAATAAAGCAACATTTTTCAAGATTGTTAATTTGACAGAATGATAGAATGATCGATAGATAGAACAACAGATACAGTAGATTGATAGCTAACAGATGGATAGAATAACATATATATATATATATAACAATAGATTGATAGCACGATAGACAGCATGACGGATAGAATGACAAAATGATATAGAACAATAGATACAACGATAGATTTACATTTCTGTGAATTACAATTTTGTAAATTGCTGTCATTCCAAATTTAGGTGCTTCCAATTCAATTGAAATTCACACTCATGAACTAAAAGGAAACAAGTTCTTACATTCTAAACAATCATGCAACTGCACAAACCTGAGCGAAAGAGAACTAGATTGTAAGGAAAAAAGTGTAAATGGCACTCAATAGTTTGGGTGAGAGATTCAGAAAGCAAACTAATCAACAGCAGAACTGACATGCTAATGCTTCAGAGCATAGCTGGGCTAATCAGCTATGACAACAACCACGCTTACTACAAGCTCTCCATGGACTCAAGTGCTTCATGTAGACTACATGAATGAATGAATGAAAACATCATTACCAGATAAGACTAAGAAGATCAGTTGTATAATGCAGAAAGCTACATAACTGTAAAGACTTTTATTGAGCACGTCTTTCCCAATCGGCTGATGTAGATTTTTAGAGACCTTTCAAATGAATCCCTTCTATCTGAAGTGAAGGAAATAAATCTTTGCTTAAACGTTTCACAGGCCTTTAAATTTTAATCGGCAGCTGCATTTTCAGATGCCATTTTATCTTGAAAGTAAATGGGAATACAGTCCACCACGATGGATCTAATGCTCTGTCAGGAGTGTGAAATATTGACACGTATTGACATTTATCTTCCATCTTCGTGAAATGAAGACGTCTTTCTAATCTTGGTGGAACTGCAGCTAATCCTGACTGACAATAAGACAAGTATTTCAAAACACATGCTCATGAGATGGACGGCCATTGCCTAGCAACAGAGCGCCGTGCTGCTGCAGCAGCTATAGATTGGAGCTCGAGCCCTAGCTCAGCCAGGCCAAATAATTCAATGCGCGAATAAATCAGCATTGAGGTATATGGTAAATAATGAGACTGCTGCCGATGTGAGAAAAAAATATTCAGGTCTCATGCACTGCAGGTGTGAGATGCACTCGGTATAAACAATGAGCCGTCTTTCCGCAGTAAAAACACACACCCATTTACCTCAAACTGCGAAGCATAATAGCAAATGTAATCACGTCCCAATGCGTGTGTGTCCAAGTTTTCTCCCGAACTCCTCACGGGAGTCTTCTTTCTCATCCCTCATAAAACTCAAGCACTTCTATTAACAGGTAATCCTGACATCATAAAGAAGTGTGCAATTGATGGCATTCAATTATACATTCATTAGATCAGCCTAATGGGTCTCTCTGATTTTGCCTCTCTCGTCTCATACAGCTTTCAATGCTCCTGGAGACCCATGGTTGATCACTCCATCCTTCTCTCCTTCTCTGGCCCCCTCTGAGCATCATACAGGTACACTTTACCCCAGCAGGTGGTTTTGAAAAGTAATACTCTGGTTGAGCAGTGGGGGCTTCCTGTGGCTAAAGACATATGTTTTTCTGGGAATAATTGCTGGTGGTTTGGACTGTTCTTCTGTTCATTTCTCACCTTAGATTGGTGGATTGCAATGAGTCAGTCTGTTATAGAGTATGCCTTCTTCTGAAGCAATATTTAACAACGTTTTGAATGACATTACTCAGCAGCACTACGATACAAACCCACAGTTAAATTCATACACTCCCCAATTAAAGGGCAATTCAGTTGTCACAATCCGAATGTTCCAAACCTGTATGTTTTTAATTCTATGTACAAGAAACACTTTTTGAAAATAATTTATTTTGTGTTGCACAGGAGAACAAAATTCATACAGGATTAGAACGACATGAGAGTGAGTAAATTATCAATTAAACTGTATTAAATTTTCATTTTTGGGGAAACTATCCCTTAAAAAAATGTATTAAGCAACCTTGTGCTTTCTTTGCCAGATGGAGTTGAGAAGGACAGGAAATTATTATGGTGAAGCAACCGGAGTGGAGACAGAACAAGCAATTGTAGATTTCTCCATACGTACATGTCACTGTAGGGAAAAAATCCCGCCCATTTGTGATGTATTCTGCCCTATTATCATAGACATAGCCCTGAGAGAAAAGCAGCAGTCTGCCATTTCTGTCTTTTTGCTGTAGCTGCTGGAGATATAATGTCATTGCTAAAGAGGCATTACTGGGATGAACCAATGAACATAGCAGTCTCCATAAACTCCATACAACTGATCCGCTGAGGATACCACGGTTAAATTTAATTTTCAAAGGAAATGTCCAGGAAAAAAATCTGTAAAGCCCCCCACATGTTAAGAGATCAATGAAGTTGATGGCTTGAATTTGCCAAGCCTAGTAATCACAACACGTGGGACTTATAAAGTTTGTAATAGCATGCAATGGCACCTTGAGACCAGATATGTCTTTTTTTTTTATCGCGCCATGCTTCCTGAGAAACAGCAGTGCCATCTTGTCAACTTCACGTGTCAGGTAAGTGCTAAACAAATGTTATTTTTTAGACTAAATGTAATGACAAAATAATTCAACATATTCAATTATTTTTTTGAGTGGATATTTAGAGAGTTTTTTTTATAAGTTGCATGTCTGAAGAAAAGTGGATATTCAATAGGGCTGTGTATCTGCAAGAATCTGCAGATACAATACGTATCAGGATACAGGGTTGCGATACAATATATTGCGATACATTACAATACTCTAGGCAAGGCAATATATTGGATATTTCTTAGATTAGGTATAGGATATATTTTTAGGAAAGCTGTCATTTAGAACATACCACCATATGCAAACCTTAGCAAAAACAAATAAATAAAAATGTATTCGTACTGGACCGTTTCGGTACAGGGCTTTCGGTACGGTGCACGTGTGTACCGAATGACCAAATGCAATATTTTTTGTGTGGAACATATACATTTTTGTGTTTCCAAACGAACATATTAAGTGGCGGAAGTCTCAGCGTTCAGCGCAAATCCCGCCCTGCAGCTGATTCTAAGGCCGATGACACACTGGATGCGTGGCGTGAGATTTTCAAAAGGCATCACGCGAGTGTGAACATCACTACAACTAGGAAAAAAAACAATTGTAATTCAAATTACACTTTGGAAAAGCTGCACTGTAATCATAGTTATTTATTTATATTTTTAATTATATTTTATTATATGATATTGGTTTGAGACAGAGTATTTTATTTAGTGGAGAACTTTGCAGCAGTATTTTATTTCTTATTCATTTTTTATTTGATATATATTTTATTAAAAAGTATTTAAAAAGTGTAAACAAATTGTTAAAAAAAAGTTTATAGTAATAAACAACCTGCAGTTTAATGTTTGCATTTCTTTACCTTACTGTACCAAAAATGAACCGAACAGTGATTTTTGCGTACCGTTACACCCCTACCCACTGGTGAGTAAAATCTGAGAATTTATTAGCCATTTGCTAATATTAGACATCATTTTGTCGCCCAGAGTGAAGATTTAATTGCATATGCAAGTGATTTACTCACAATGCAGAGGTTTGCTCATAAGATATATTGTTACTACATTGCTTTTTTGTTGCCTTTACTATCTATAATTTATAAAAATTTAATAAAGTAATCATGCGGATCAGAAGATGAAAATGTTTGGATTTCTGTTAATTGATTTCATTCATTATTTATTCATTGCATTCATGTTTGGTCTCTCTCCATCAGTCTTTTTAAGCAGTACAAATTGCAACATAGAGCTCCACTCTGCTCCTGGCACACAGTTAACCATCCTCCGGAAATGAAGTGGCTGCTAGCTGTAATTAAATCAACTTTCCTCTGTGTCTGAGAGGAAAAGAGAAACAAACATTATACAGCAGCTCATGAGAATAAAGAATGATTACAGTTAAAAGGGCAGAGAAAAGGAGTTTGTTTGTGCACCAAATCAAAAACAAATTTGGAAATGTACACAGACATGTTAACACAGTGTGTTATGACCCTATACGTGTCAGTGACTGTGTCCATGTGTTGGTTTGTGCGTTGAGATACAAGAAAGGAAAATAAACTATGTTCCCATTGCTGCATGGTGGAGTCTCTGGCTTCAGCTTTATACGACTGAGTTTGCTTAAGGCTACTCCTGTTCCTCACCTCATCCTGTCAGATGCGCCAAACTCCTCCACCGTCTGCCAGCAGCCCCTCCTTTACACACAAGAGGACCATTAACGGGGTGTTTCCCAGTCCCTTCACACTCCTCCTCTCTCTTGATCTATTACTATCTCTTTCTCTCCTGTCACTGTGCTTTGTACATCAAAGTCGTTCTCCTGCCATGCAAATGACCCACTCGATAGGACCACCGCTATGCCGTGGGCTAATGGTCCCACCCCCTCCCCATTCCTGCCCATTTAGGCTAAAAATGAATTAAGGTTCTGCATCAACAGCCTCGGGATGCCCACTAGAGCTCGTCAGGGAAATGGAACGATGCGTTGATCTATGGCACAGATATTTGAAGGGGGAAAAGGTATTGCACGCTCTTTCCGAAGTATGTAAAACTGACTCATTTTGGTTTAATTCTATAGATTTTTTTGAAATGGTAATTGCCTGTGTCCCTCCCATTAAGGCTAGACATCATCTTTGCTCCAGCCAAACCTAATGATTTTTAATGTAAAGGACACCGTTAAAAATCAAATTTATTTTCATTTGTCAATTCAAATAGAATCAGCAGAGGAAAGCACAGCTAAACAGCCGGAGGGCCGCACTGAAAATCCATTTGTCATGTACGTGCGGCTGCGGACGAGACAGTAGCCCGGCCTTTGCTTGTCTATCTCTCCACCTCTTGTCGCTCTTCCCTACCCATTGCCAGGAACACTTATCTGGTGATTAGAGTGGACTTGATCCAGATGTTACAATTATGAAGTGCTGGATCACATTTATTCTGACATCTTTCTTACATCTTTGTCAAGGATCTTTTTATGGCGGTTCAGATGCAGAGGAGCTCTGTAATGAGACGTGCGATGGTGCACACAGGTGGAGTGTAGAGGTGTGAGCTGATCTGTAGTCAGGCAGCAGGTGGATGCCCATCTCGTGGGCCAGCAGGTGTGTTCTGGTTTAGCAAAGCTCCTGAGAGACTTTATCATGCTTTTTCTCGCTCTATTTCTCTCTCTGTGTTTCTGAACTGCTCTAATCACCTCTCTGCTTCGGTGAGCCTCTCGCCTATTCCTCACCTCTGTGTCTATTCTGACCTGCACTGCAAAGCACTGTTCATCTTACACAGAAGTGTGGGTTTCGCTTCTTTAAGTGGTCAGTTTCTGAGCTGAATCCACCACAGATGTACGGGTTGATTTTTATTTTAGAGCTTCCACCTCCTCGTCAATCACTTTTCATTCCAGAGTCATGGTCATAGCCCTTTCAAGGCAATCTTCTTGTCATGAAGGAACAACTTCAGTTTACTTTAAAGGGGTCATCAACTGCCTTTTTCATTGTGTACTGTTCTCTGAGGTCCACTTGCAATGCTATCAAGATTTGTACATCCAAAAACATCATCTTTTAGAAGTAATAGGCTATTTTTGGGTCCTGTTTGACCCTGTCATCAGAACGCTCTGTTTGAATTGGTGTGACTTGCTAACATGTTTTTACATCCTTCATAGATGAACGCTGCTGTGATTTACATATCAAACAATCTGTAAAAACAAAGCAATAGTGACAACGTAATAAAAACAGTTACTCACACTTGTGTGTTGCGACATTACTGTCGGATCCAAAATGCTCGGTACAATGTCGTCTTTTAGGGAGCTTTCACATAAGTTTGATTGCCCCCCATGCCCCGCTGTACTTCTTTCATATTATTTATTTGCGCCCGAATCATGGTTCGATTGCACCAAACAAGCCAACAGCTGTGTATCCCTTTGCTTAGTAACGACTGTGCAGGAGAAGGTGGCAAAATGCATAACATTGCTCTCAGCACTTTTCTATATTTATGTTTTTGAACCATCGGTTTTGTTTCCAAAGCTTCAGAACATAAAGGCACTTACGTCTGTCTTACAAATGTACTGCAAAAGCTCTAAAGGACACTGAAAGCGAACAGAAATTAGATATAAAGCTGTTAGTTTGAAAGCACACTTAGTTTCAATCTTTCTGAAAATCCAGCATTGAATTGTGACTTGTTTGTCTGAGGTGAAAATAAGTGAACAAAGTACCAAGTTCTTACTGACACGGTCTGAATCTTTATTAAAAATAAAGTTCATCCACTCTTTCCTAATGTTGGGATCAGAAGGAAAGCAACACAAACGTTTTTCCTCAGCTTGGCACTGCACAGCATTCTGTTGTCTTTATGGTCTCATTTGGTTTCTGTGTAGACCTGCATTTGCCTCTCTTGTCATTTACCTACTACGTCAATAATAGCTGTGTTTGAGTCCCTCAATTTTCCTCAGTGTGAAAAGATGGATCTCAAAATCATACAGTCACTGCTGGAAATGGTTCAACTATGCATAAGATGCTGGAAAACTGAAGAATCTGCAGGAATTTTTTCTGAAGAACAGTGCTCAGTTTAACTGTTCAGAACAAGCAAGGGACTCATTAACAACCATCACAAAACAACAAAACAGTTGTGGATCAACCAGGTAATCCCAAACAGTATTAAGAACCAAGGGTCTTTTGAATGGGGTTATTTTAATAATTTCAGCTATTTTTTTTGTCTTGTGGACTAAATGTAGACATCTTTTATCGAAAACATCTTACTTAGGACAGTACTAAATACAACATAACATACATTGTGTATGATCTCTCTTATTTAGTTAAAATTACTCACGTTTTCAAAGATTCTGCAAGGGGTTCACAAATTTCAAGCGGCACTGTATATATATATATATATATATATATATATATATATATATATATATATATATATATATACACACATATACGTATATACATACAATTTTTTTATCAGTCTGGCGAGTAAACTTAAAAATGTACTAGCCAATGATGATTCAATTTCCATGGTGTCCGCAGAAGGTTGCTTATGAGACTTATTTGTTACTGTTCCATGTTGTGATATTAAAGGGTTAAGTTCACCCAAAAATGAAAATTCTGTCATTAATTATTCACCTTCATGCTGTTCCAAACTTGTAAGACCTTTGTTCATCTTCAGAACTCAAGTTGAGATATTTTTGAAGAAATCTTAGAGCTTCCTGACCTTCCGTAGACAGCAACAGAACTACAAAAATCAAGGTCCAGAAAGGTAGTAAAGACATCGTTAAAATAGTCCATGTGACATCAGTGGTTCAACCACTGTCATGAATGCATGTCGAAGATTTTCAGTGAAGAGAATTGAAGAATGGTTGAATAAAGTTATTTTTTATTTGCGCACAAAAAAAATTCTCATAGCTTTATAAAATTAAGGTTCAACCAATAATGTCACACAGACCAGGGTCTCTCAAACCTCTCCATGAAGTTTTGTATGTCTCTCTATATCTGACACACCCACTTCAGGATGTGCAGTCTCCACTAATTAGCTGATGAGTTGAATCAGTTGTGATAATTGAGGGAGTCATACAAAATGTGCAGGGCAGGGGGTACTCCAGGACATGTTTGAGAACCACTGACAGACTATTGACAATAGGCGTTTCTCAATGTCAAGGATACTTCCTTGGTAGGACTGATCCTTCTAAGTCACTTCCTTCAGAGGCTAGGTGAGAGTCCTCTTTAGCATACGGAGAACACGTAAATGGAACAGGCTAGCAAGTGCACGTAATTGCATCATTACGTCAGTGAAAAGGCCCGTTTGATTAACGCTGTGAATGGGATCATTAAATTACTTTGGACAACTTAACTTATAAAATAAATGCCGTTGACGCTACCAATTGTTAAATGACAGGTCCGGTTCAGTTAACCATTTGTATTTGTATCATTTACAATATTGCACTGGCATTTAAACGTCAAACTTTACTTATATTTACTACAGTTATAACAAATGTTTGGTAAAGTAAATAAAAACCGTTAACGCTCCGACTACGTTAATGTTCAACATTTTTTAATTTTTGAACTTAGGTTAGATTGCAAAGCTGCTCGCATAGGATTGTGGGTGATTTGAGAGCGCGAAGAGCGCGAAGGATACACATGTGCATCCTTTCCTGTGTATGGGATATTCTTCGAACGAAGGACTCAGTCCTTGGTTGAAATTCTGAGGATCCTCGACATTGGAACAGTCCTTTGACGGATGTCAATGACGTAGCATCCTCGAAATACTGGCTTCCGAGGATCCTTCCTTGACATTGAGAAACACCTAATGTCCTTACTACCTTTCTGGGTCTTGAACGAGGTAGTTCACTTGCTGACAATTAAGGGTCAGGAAGCTCTCGGATTTCATCAAAAATTAATTGATTTGTGTTTTGAAGGTCTCACAGGTTTGTAACGATAATGACAGAATTTAAATTTTTGGTAAACTATCCCTTTAAGTGCTTCCTAAAGCCAAGATGAAGTTTAGTTTTGTCCTGTAAGCATGGGCAATTATATATATATATATTTTTCTTGAGAACACCTAATTGAATTGAGACTTTTAACATGTATTATATAATGTTTAACATTACAACATTACACAAAAGTCTTTACTGCTACTTAATTTAGTGATAATTTGTTTATAATTTAATGAATCCTTGCTGAAACAGTTTGAAAGAGTTTCTACTGATAGTACTCATATTTAATGCGTAAAGAACAAATATGAGAAAAAATTCTTTGAATTAAGAAGCAAACTATATAGAAATAGACTATTTACACAGTAAATTGGAATCACTTGAGCTGAACCTAAATGTGACCATTAGAAAGGGAAAGTTCCTCACATGCTGGATGTATTCCAGAGAACAACATTGTGTCCAGATGTTTTATCAGGCTATACAACGTCCTCGCCTGACACATAAAAATGAGGGGCGATGGAGCAGTCCCACTGCTGTCTCCATAATCTCACCCTCAGCTCTGAAGTCAGAGGTTATGCTCTTGCTTTTGAGGCTTCCACAACAGTTAATCTTTGCATCAGTGCAGAATACTTGATGGGAAATGATTACACAACTTCTTAACAAAGCTGTATTAGAGGCACAAGATCACACTGCCGCTAATGATGAGATCTGAAGCTTTGGATTTATGGAAAAGCCCACGGATTCTGATCAGTGTGCTCGTATTGCAGGGTGTGTGATCTAATGAGGTCGAGATGCTGTGATTGTGTATTATTTACACGGCCAGAAGTGAACAAAAAATCAATGCGAGCAAAGCTGTGTGAAGATGAACAAAACGGGTCCTCTTCTTAGCCCTCTTAAGCGATTTTATTGGTGGGTCAGAGGGCTGATGACCAAGATCTTCTGCCACTCTTCATTTCATCTGAAGCCAAACAATCACCTGGGCAAGACATCACAGTGGAGGAGAGCAGAATGGGAAAGGAAGGGGGTGTGTAGGACAGGTATTTGACATGTAATCTGCCGATAAACAGAAGATTGAAAAGTGTGCTTGCTTAGCTGTTCTCTCTCTCTATCTATCCAAATCAGACCAAGGGCGAATTCAACAGGCAAACAGCAATGAGGGAAAACAAAGCTGGAGAAGGACACAGAAGCAGCAGAGTAGGTGGAAGAAAATGACAGGAAAGAGAATACACACTTTGCTCTCTTAAGATGGCTGTAGTCGTGCCTAGTCACACTATTAAACATCCATAGTAAATGTGTGTATACTGTGTGAAAGCGTGCCACAGAATCAGTTCTGTGTGTGTACTGTAGCAATGTCACTTAGGTCCATTCACAATGTACACATGCCTTCAGACAGGTATTTTCTATGTAGCCGATACATACAGTACACCTACAGCTCCTTCTTGAATGGGCAAAGACTGACATCTTTAACACTTAGTCAAGCTTAAGTGTAAATAATGTATTTCAAAGCAGCAATTTGTGATGTAAAGTCCTGTCACTTTGACGCTCAATTCAGGACACAAGATTGACAGGCAGCTCCTTCGTGTCTTCAATTGATCTTAGATGCATTTTGTGGTCAAAATGCTTGCCTTGCCAAGAAATGAATGTAAATAGTTTTGTTAGTGAATGAAAAGTAGACAGGGAGGCAAAATATCATGTTATAAAACATGTACTGTAGATTTGAGCAGTCTTGGAACATGAATGCAGAAACTTACTTTTTGGATACATTAACTTAAGCAGGTTCAATAGGCCTCAACAGTTAAATACTGAAAAACGTTGAAGCACTCTTTGTTCTATTGCCTCTGGTTCTATTTCTATTTCTTTTTTATTCTAAAATAAAGCTCAAATCATGCTTACAAACTTTTTTCCTCAGGCTGATCCAGTTGATGCCTACATTTGCTTGAAGGAAATCAAATTATATCAAGAAGTTGTTGGGACCTTTTAACTAAGGCGCCATTTACACTACAACATTAGGTACTGGTACTGTTGTTGCTGTTTAACAGTTTGCTTTAAAACTCTTCTTCAGCAAAGTGTGGATTTACTTCACCAATATTACAACCAACAGCAGAGACGCATCATGTACACACGGAAACAGGTACTGTTTACTAACAAGGTGACAGCGCCAACTACTGGCCTGGCACACCTAATACAGCATTTTTGACCCTTTTTCGCAGATATGTGTAAACACAAATCGATTTGAAAATGTTGTCGTGTATATGTGAAACTTTTTAAAAACGCAAGGCCGTTTATGACTACATTATTGTCATGTAAACGTAGTCTATAACATGACACGTCCATTGTAACAGCTGCCATGTTGAGCAACATGATTTCACCCATCACTGTTCTATGAGTGGTCTGTCTCCTCCTTACACTGTCTCTGGTGTGTATCTAGTTTCAAGATAGAGAAAGAGACAGATCAGAGTAGTATAAACCTTTAAAGCAATTTCTAAATCTCTCAAAATGTTGACATTGTTTCAGCTGAAAAAGGCACTGTACTCCACTTTTCCTTGCCCGCAGTCATTTTCTCAGAAAGTGACACACACAGTTGACTTACACTAACACAAAAAGGTCTCTATATATACACACAGCAATGGATAAAATGGGGATGTGTTTCAGAGGTACAGATGATCGTCAGTGAGTGAAACATACAGCGACTCTTTGTTAGTGTCAGCATGTGGGCTGGACTCATGTAGTCCGTAATGGACCAAGGCCTGACTTCCCCCTAAATACTATCACCCCAGCAGTACGTCACTGGTGTATCTACACAGAACCATGTGTTTTAGATGGGGGCATCTAAATACTGCTCTCTGCTGCAAGAACAAGAGGCAGATGTGAGTGAGGTGATAAGGATGTCAGCACTAAAAAGCCCTTTGTGTGAGCGATTTGAGGTTGATTTTAAATCAAAATTGACCCCATTTACTTTCTCTGTATGGATTTATTCTCCTAATGTGGATGATTCATCCGATCTGCTGACGTCAACCAGGTCTAATTTTCACAATCAAGTCAATTCATGATGGACAAAGTAAAAAAAGTTCTGTTTTATACCCTGTTTCACTCAGAAATTCATCAAAATACAGTAGCAAAAGAGTATTTCATGGAACAGTTCAGCCAAAAATGAAAATTCTGTCATAATTGACTCACCCTCATGTCATTCCAATCTCTATGACGTACTTTCCTCAGTGGTTACCAAACCCATACAATGCTAGTCAGTGTGTTCAACTCGCTTCAATTTTACAGCCAAACATTTTTATTTATTTATTTATTTTTAAATCTCCTTTTTGTTCCCCCAAAGAAAAAGGTCTGGAATGACATGAGGGTGAGTAAATGATGACGGTTTAAAAATTTGGCTGAACAATTCCTTAAAGAGTGTGCTATAGTGAATAAGGCATAGAATACAATTGGTAGGTTCTGCGAGATTGTGCAGAAAAAAAACACATCTAGGATATTGTTCAACCACAAACAAACTTCAATTTTCAAAATGAAAACGTATGATTTAGAAATGTAACCGATGCTAAAATTTCCTTTCCACCCAGGCACCTGATCATGATTTAAAATCTAACATTTCAGACTCAATTGCAAACATTCAGATTGGCAAGAGAGGGCACAACAGAAGTTAAAAATAGCATCTACACCTACACCTATCTGCCAATGACAACCCTTTATCTTATATTGCCTAGATAGGATATGACAGAGAGAGACTAGAGAGACTTCAGAAGTGTCAGAAATTCAATGAGAAGTGGAGAGAGAGGCTCATGATGTGGTCTGAAGCTGAAGATGATGGAGAGATGAAGAATCCTTGAAGAGCCAATACGATGAAACACAGAATTGAATACAAACATGTTTTAATCCACTGACAGTTCAGAAACATGTAGATCAGTATAAATCTTTACACTCACCAAATCTGCTGAAGACTATGTATGGTTCATTTAAAGGAAGTGTGAAGCTCTCATTTCAATTTTAAATGGTTTTGACTTTGAAAGAGTCTCTGACTGGTTGGGTAAACTCTCTCACCCACCCACTCGCTTGCTCAAATAAATAAAAAACACTTACCAACTCCAACACACTCTATCAACTCAAAAACCATGACAACCTTTGCTAACAAAACGGGCTGGAGGCTGTTTGAAAGCATTTGGAGGAGAATAAAGACAAGACAGATACTGGCACAACATTACTCCCATCTGCATCCGTCACTCTAAACTGTAAAATGCCCATGCGTTTGATGGGTATCAGCAGGCTTGTTCTGACCTCACGAACATATGAACATAGCCTGCTTAAGCCATTCACTAAGCCTCTATATTCAACACAGTCCCAGAACATGCAAAATCCTGCATTTGTTCACTAAACTGTTCAATAAATCTTAAAAAAATGGAAGTATGGAATATATTATTTATTTGAATAGCAAACAACTGAAGAAGCAAGACTCTTGATCCAACCAAAAATGTGATAAAAGAAACCAGAGATTCATAGAAAGATGCTGCCGTCTTTAACGAGAAGGTTCATGGGAGTGTTTAGAGTGATCCAAGCACAGATTGGAATAAGATAAGAAAGTGGGCATCTGTGGGGAAAGGATGTTTTAACATCCAGCTCCTGGCTGATGAGAATCAAATTACTCTCCTTGGCATCTCAGTCATTAGAGGCGACAATAATGACAATAGGCCGATTTGAACACACGCTGGTATATCTCGGAGGTCTCAGGATGCATGCTTCCTGATTACTGTGGAAGTGCTGGTGATGAGATTGGCTGTGGGGCGATTAGAAGAGACTACAGCAGCGCCAAAGCCTTAGGACACAAGGGGAAGGTTAAGCCTTTACTGACTTAAAGATTAGGTCATCCTAATGTATTAAGCATGAAGACCATAGACTAGAGACCACAACGAAGCAGATCATAAAAAAGACAAGTCTTTTTCTAGGATTCTGTGTGTGCGGCTAAAGCGACTCGTGATTCTCTGAGTCCGGACACAAATCCCCTGTCCTTCAGGACGATGTGAAGTTGTCTTTGTGTTCTAAAAGCATCTGGAGCATCTCTCATAGTCACTTGGAGGCCAGCGGCAGAGCCTCTAGTATCTTATCTCAATCAGAGAGCTGCTAATCCGTCCATGCCCTTCCTGCTGCTCTTTCAGGCCTGTCTGTCCTCACTTAGGTCAGACCAGATCGAAGATGGGTGACAAGCTTCTTCACAGGCACCTGCTCTCTTGCTTTTGTTGATGGCAACACTCAGCCAACCTTTAGCCTGTCATTTATTCACTGTTAACATAATAGTAAATGAAGTGTGATGTAAAAACTGTTTAAAGCTGTTTAGTGGATATATATATATATATATATATATATATGGATGACAGACCCACTCTAACACATTCAAATAATCTCTGCAGTCCATTTACAGAAAGCTGCAAAAACCGCTTATTTAAAAATTTGTCACAACCATAAGCTCATTTATCAACATGAATGCAGCATGCTCAGAAAGAGGGTGGAATAAGATCATGTATGTTGAGCCATATTATAAGTGGAAAAACAAAATGCCCCAGAAGTATAGAACGTCTCCCAAAGTCCTGTTTTATCAGGATCATCCAAGAAAGCCTCTAACTTAAGGTTTAAATTCTTTGAAGGAGAAAAAAAGAGCTAGAAAAAGTGCTGCTGTGCTTTGAAAAACAGCTACTGTGGCAGTATCAAAAAGATCCTATTTGGATAAAAGGAAAAGTAATAAAGGTTGGGTTTTAGCCCCGGTTTGTTTCTTAGGAAGTAAAATACTAATGTTTGCAAACTTCTTTAAGCAAGACTTGCTTGGTTTAAAAATGTAATTTAAAAGTTTCATGGTGCTGAGAGTTTTTTTATGTTTAAATATCAAAACAGAGTTGCTTTCTTTGTGATTCAATATCGATAATAAAAATCATTTCTTTGTTAAAAATCTTGCTGAAAAGAGTGTCTTAGCCATTCACTTCTTAACACACAAGTCATTGCCTTTGAGAGGTGGGTCGTAATGCTTTACAAGTATTCCTTCAATCTCCTTAAGTACCTTATGTGAAGAAAAAAAAAAGACTTCTTGAGTAGGTCCTCAATTTAAGGTATTAAATAAGGTATTAAGTATTTTAACTCTTCGAATCGAGACATTTTGTTTTATAAATCTGGTGTATCTATCTTATGATGATGTGCAAATCTACTGATTTTAGTGAGATACAATTTTAGTTCTCCACCCAAAACCCAAGATATGTATATACCTTCCCATTTTTGGGTGACCATTTGCATTATGAAACATGTTCACAGTTCACAATGTCTCCATTCATATACTTTTTCACCATTTCACCATTATCACCACCAGTGCTTTATTCTGAACTTTTTGATCAGATCCTATGTAAACAGTACTCATTATTTGAACAGTAATTTCACTGGATGTTCTCTTCCTGTTACTCAAATAATCAGATGTATCATGACATTTTTTCCGATTTGAGTAATTATTGATAAATAAACAACATTATTTGTCCCGGAGTACAGGTTTTGGCTACCTATCACTGATGCTGACTTACCTAGCACTGGTGTTACGAAGAATGACGAGGGCATCAGGAAAGCCGTCCATGTTGTAGTCTCCTAAGTGCAAGGTGATGGGATTTTCTGAAGACGACACAAATCCCCACACAGAATCCTTCCTCCTGAAGTCCATCAGCACGGGAACCCACTGGAACAACAGAGGAAGACAATTCAGTTACATGAGCTGGCATACAGTACAAGAGATCACTGCTAACCTAAAAAGAAAAGCAACATAATTTCTCAAAAGTTAACTAAATAAAGTAGTTAACAAGAATTACTTTATGAAGTATTACTGATTGGCCAGCTATCTAGTTCATTGTGACTGGCCGAATTCCTCAAGGGTGTGACGGATATGTTATGCCCCTTAACATACAGTACTATGATGCCGCCTCATAGCACAACGAGACAAAACCAATAAAACCCATTACAAACAAGGCATTTGTTGCATCCAGTGAGGACATAATTACTGATCATAATGACTTATACTGTCTTTTTACGTGTTGAGTTGCGTTGCGTATTGTGCTGTGTAAACATAAAACCATGTCTGCATTTGTGCTCAGAGAAACGACAAACAACAAGCACTACTCTAGGTAACACTTTAGAATAAGGTTCCATTAGTTAATGTTAGTTAATGTATTAATTAACATGAACAAACAATGAATAATACATTTATTGCTGTATTTATTCATCTTTCTTAATGTTAGTTAATGAAAATACAGTTATTCATTGTTAGTTCATGGTAATTCACAGTGCATTAACTAATGTTAACAAGCACAACTTTTGATTTAAATAATGCATTAGTAAATGTTGAAATTAACATGAACTAAGACTTATAAATGCTGTAGAAGGATTGTTCTTGCTTAGTTCATGTTAATTAATACATTAACTAACATTAACTAATGGAACCTTATTCTAAAGTGTTACCCTACTCTGGAATGCTCAAAAGTCACGTTTGAATCATCAGACTGTCCTTCCAAAGTTGGAATTGCCCCACTTTATAGAAACAGCCTTTGTGCACAGAAGTTTTATAGGCTACTCTTCCAGGAAACAGTCCTCGTCTTTTGTAAAATGTGTCGCACACATCTGAATATTTGGGCTGAGCTGTTCCGTAACAGTGTTGTAGATACAACTTAACCACTGTTTTCTAGTTGTGTTCTCTATTGGATGGCCAAACAAAGTAGTTTCGCTTTCACAATGAAGCACACAGCATTTCCACAACATGGCAGTGACAGCAACATGTCGGGGGGTGTTAGAATGAACCATTTTTTGAAGGTGTGTTTGACTCAACTTTTATAACGAATATCTATTTGGATTTGAGACTTTAGTCTTTGCTACTTTACAGATCTTCTTTATGCACTAAGAGGCATAAAGCCAGTCTTTGATATGAGCCAAAGTTAACATGTCATGTTTTTACAGATATGTAATTTAGCAGACACTTACAGTGCAACTTACAGTGCATTCAGGCTATAAATTTTTTTTTTTACCCATACCTGTATGTGTCCCCTGGGAATTGAACCCACAACCTTTTGTGATGCTAACACAATTCTCTACAACTGAGCCACAGGAACACACCAAATCATTAAATCAAAAAATCATGTGAACAACCCAAAAAAAAAAAAAAAAAAATTGGACTGAATGCAGCCAAAGCAAAGCAGCACACCAGGCAGTGCAGCATTATGGTTCTCTCGCTCTCTGGGCTCGGTCATTTGCACATGTGTGGGGGAGGCACAGGCGCAGATGCTACAGGCTTTACTCACTCATGAATGTAAAACAGAGTGCCAGGTGCATCTCTGCATGCTTACATCTATGGGAATGGAGGCGAGAGAGGAGAGAGAGACTGCTAGAGACATGCAGGGATAGGGGAGATGGACACAAAGTAGTAAAGGCAGAGCGTTCTGTAATGGCTACTAATAAGATTTTTTCCTGACTCTTGGTACATAGCCAGAATCAACAATATATGTATGTACAACTATTTTGCATTTGTACAAAATAATTTGTCTAAAGCTAAGATTGGTAATATCTCTAAAGCAAGAACTATTGATGTTAGTCTCCTTTCTGCTGAAAATAAAAATAAAAGTCAAGCTCATGAGTCATGGTGTGCACTGTTAGACTAGCCGCCTCATTATGAGCAAATGTGAGAGTCCTGCAATGTTTGTTTACATTGCAGCACCATTTCCCTCTAAGCGCTTGACAGGTTATCTAGGACAATTTCTGTTAAACCTTGGTTTTAAATATTTGAAATGCCGTTCAGATTGTTAAAGATATACAGTAACAATTACAAAACGCATAAATATTCTTAACCTTCAAAAAAGATTATTTCGAAAATAACTAACCTTATAAATGCTAGTGATGTAACATACTGATTATCGAATTTAACAATAACTAAACTTTAAACCACTACTGTATAACAACACTAACAACTGTCAAACAGTTACAATAACTAATCTTTAAACATCAGATACTTAATAATAGCTAACTTCAGTAAGTTAGCAACGTGATTAAGCTTTAAATAGAGATATAACGAAGTTTAAACTGCTAGATAACAAAAACTGACTTTCTAACAATTAGTCACAATAACTGCAAACCTTAAAACATTACAACACTGTTATTAAACCTTAATCCGCGATAGCGGATAGCGATAAGACAATAACTAACTTTCAATAATTAACTTTCAAGTAGCAAGGTAGCTGATTCCATAGGCTATAGGGCCAGCGACCAAAAAAGTTGTATCATTTTAGACAGGATTGTGGGACATGCTAAAGTGCTTTATCAGAAGATCTGCTAGATAAGTAAAGGAGGATAAGATCTTTAATTTACGATGAGGCTTGATCATTAAGGGCTTAAAAAACAAACATCACCTTAAACTGGATCCTAAAATAAACCGAAAGCCAATGAAGGGAGACTAAAATTGGAGTGCTTTGATCATATATATTTTTAGCTAATGTTAATAGCCTTGCAGCACCATTCTGGACCATCTGAAGTCGCGGGAGTGAAAATTGACGAAGACCAACATAGACAGAATCACAACAATTGTGAGGAAATAAAAATGTTAATAATTTTCTCCAAATTATGAAAAAACAAAAATGATTTTAGAAATGATTTGTAGCTCAACTATTCTTAACAACTGTGTTTGACTCAAAGTTCAAGAAAGACACCCACATTTCTCAACTGAAGTGAAATTGTATGAAAAATTATTTCCAAGCTTTTTAACCAGGCAACAAATAGATTTCGGGGACCAAAATAATCATTTCAGTTTAATCATTATTATGCTGGAGACAGTGATCTGACAACCAAGTTCCAAGAGTAATTTGTCCTCGGAGCAGTCCAGAGAAGGCTGGATGGAGTCACCAGTTTTCCAAGGAATATTTAGCTGAGTGTTATCACCAAAATAAATAAAAATTAATATGTTGCCCAATAATACTTCCAAGAGGAAGATTTAAAAAAGGGGGGGGGCTCAATATAGAACCATGAGGAACCCCACTAAGAATTGGGGCTGAAGATGAGAAGAACTTGCTGAAACTACAGAAAAAGTTATCTGTAAAATAAGAAATAAATCACTGTAAGGCTATGCCCTTTATAGGATACCATAGTCTAGTGCAGTGGATCTCAACCTTTTTTTTTCAGCGGGCTGCACTATGGTCCAAGTGCAGTCTCGCGGGGCGAACGCATATAATTTACATATTACACCACCAATACAACCCAACCTGATTTATAATATTATAGCCTAAATATTATGATATCCAATCTATTACATTCATTGAAATAAATAAATAATTCTACTCCCCACAAATAAAACACCTGATTCTGTCGTGAGCTAAACAATATGTGAGATTCAGCTCGAAAGGAGTAACAGCACAAAGAAGTTGCGATTGTAAAGCCTGTGTTATACTTTCTGGATGAGCAATCCAGACGCTTACACGGCCAGCGCAGACGCAGTCTTCAATTTATCATTCTGAATGCGCACACTGATGGTTCGCTCTGCATACAACATGGTAACAAACAATTGCCCAGAATTATTGAACATCTGACTGTCTTTATATTCTTTTATTGACAGATTACACAGGTTTGAGTAGCAATGAACTTCTTCCTGTGCACTGACCAAGCGCACCTGTCCGCGCGGTCGTCTGCTCAGAGCTGCGGGACACACTCTCTGATGACGGTATTTACATCATGTCTACCTAGTGGTCCATAATGGACTCGTGGACGTGGAAAGTTTAACAGAGGATTTAAGATGCAGTCTGTAAGACGCGCACGGGAGCATGACCCTGACGCGCAACATTGCAGAAAATGTGCATTCACAAATGTAGCCTATGTTGATCCAAATATGGAAAGCACTTTCGAATTTAATAATATGAGGTTCTCTCCAGAGATGTTTTGCCACATTTCTTCAATTAAGGATTGCTACGTGTTATTTGACAGAACTTCTTCAAGTTAGTTGCGGGGCAAACCGAAAATCCAGCACTTCTCCTTCACTACTGACTACTACTTCACTACTTGTTTCTACGTGTTCATTCGCTGGCATTTTTCACATTTCTTTTTTCTCCCTTAAAACAAATGTGTCCATTCTGATGCTCAATTTTACCTTAACTAATGGCTTTTGATGACTTTTGAATTGAATTCTGCCAAAGTGCACACTTGTATGTGTTCGTTAAATGCGTAATGTCATGTGAGTAGGTCTGCTCATGTCCGAAAATAATATATGAAAAACAAATTTCACATAACACATTAGGATATAGCTTATATTTCATTAGAAGCCTAAATTTTTTATTTAATGTAAAATATAAAAATGAATTGTAAAACTGAAAGGTATTTTTTTTTTTCAGCACATTGCGGGCCGCATTTGAATTCGTGACGGGTTAAGAACCACAGTGTACCAAAGGATGTGGTAAGATGGAGTATTTTTTTTTTTGACAACCCATCTTCAGTTAAGTGACGTATGTTCTCACTCTTATTTTCTCCATTCTTTCTTTCTTTCTCTCTCTCACTCTCTTTCTCTCTCTCTCTCTCTCACTCACTCACTCATTTAATGAACGTTTAATGGTTCTTAAGCTCCTGGAGCGCTTCCCTCCCACAAGACTGCTGAGCCAGACCTCAACCCCCACCACAGGTCCTAAGTAAGCAGTTCTGACTGATGGGCTGTTAAAACAGGTTATGAGATGTTATGACAGCTTATGGGCACACTTACTGATAGCTCATCATAACCAAGAAGAAATACTGACAGGATTTTATTTAATTGAACATGCCTGGCAAACCATTTCTAAACTAGGGCCATTATTGTTGAGAACCTCAATACCAGCTGAAATAAAACAAATGATCCTTGTGTATGTGTATGAGCTATCCCAGAGACCTTTACTGCCACTCTACTATTAAGAACTACAGTAAAGCTTCACATACAAAAACAAAACATCTCTTTCTCTCAAGAAGTCACTCACACTCAATGGCCTTAACTCCCAGCTGAATTAAAGACTCTTTCTATTCGACATAGAAATGATTATGCAAACAGTCATTGCCCTTGAGGCCATCTACAATTGGCTTCCATCACTTCGTGTCTGCTTGTGTAAATTGACTTATATCAGTGCTGACTGCTGGTTAATGCTAAGTCTTATTGATTTATTAGGGAGGGTAGATGGAAATCACAAGGCTGTGGGATGACATTGTGGTGAACACAGAACGGGTCTACTCAAGTCCTTCTAGCTGAAAGTTAGATTCAAATTGATGCATGTCATTACTATTCTGAACATGAGTGTTTTCAAACCTTCGAATTTAAGAATGAACTGTCTCTGACAGCTTACAGAAAAGCAGAAATACCCATTTACAAAAGTATGCAAAGCGCTGCACAGTTTTCCATTTCAGACACCCACTTATCATGAAATAAAAGATTTATATACAGTATACACAGATTTTCAAAAGCCATTCTGGTTGTATTTTTGTTTACTATTTATCAAATAACACCAAATTCAAGAGTACAGAGACAACACAGCTACTTTGGATTTTTCCTCTGCTATTCACTGTCACTTAGCAAAATGGTCCATTTGTGAGTGCCTCAAAGTCACAGTTTTATGTAACAGCAAAGTTTCTGTGCATGTGAATCATATTGGTTAGCCCGCTTCATTTGCAGTTTGATAGAAAACAGATTACAACACCTCTCTGTAAAAGAATCAGTTGCATTGAGAGCATGCAAATGTTTGTCAGTCAGAACAGACGCATTAACAGCCATTCATTCAAAGTGTTTATCACTCCGGATATTCAAACCGATCATTCGTCCTGGTGTGAACAAGACTTCAGAAGATTAGGAAAAAGCAAGAGAAAAATATAGCAAACATGAAAGACTGAGAGATGATTTAGCCAGTAAAGGTATTGAGAATTAGATGGTGAGACGTATCCTGATTTACGATGAAAGCGAAAGTACTTGTATGTGCCAAACTTGGCATCTAGACAGTCTGAATATGAGCAGGTGTGATCTACATTGAAAACATCCTTCCAAAGTTTAAAAATAACCTGAACCAGGTGGTATTCAAATGTTTTTGGAGAAGATATTAGTCCATATCTTGAATTAGCTTTGCTTGGATGTTCTGACCCTACATTAGCATTAACACATTATCAGCAACTGTCTCTTATGTTTGGTATGGTGGTAGCGAAAAGGGTGATTTTGATGGATTGGAAGTCCACTTCACCGCCCAGTTTTCATAAATGGCTGACGGAGATGGTTGCCGCTCTCAAGCTCGAAAGGATCCGTTTTTCTAAGATTGATGCTTCTAAAAAATTTTATCAAATCTGGGGCCCCTTCCTTAGGTATCTTTATAAGTGTTGAATTAATAGCTCATTGTTCTATTCCTTCACTCCATCTTTAATCTTAATGTTTTGTGTATGTTTGATTAGGTATGTCATTGTTTACGGTGTATATTTTTCATTGTATCTGGTGCCTGTTCGTGGGGGTGGGTGGGGTGGGGTGGTTTCTCTGTTTGTTTGTTTTTCGTGTAAAGTATATATATTTCTTGTATAAAAATAAAATAAAATAAAGATTCTTTATGGAACCTGAAAAAAAATAAAATAAAATAATAACCTGAACCAGCTGCTGTTGAGAATCGGTGTTGGCGCCATCAGCTGATGGCCAGGGACTGAATTAACTTTTTCACTCACAAGCCAATTTGGCTACAAAATCTTTGTTATCGGCCATTCATAACTTCTACTAGCCAAAATAAATAAATAAAAATACAGAAACAAAAGAACAGCTTGAGGCTGTCTACACTGGACATGACAAAGCAATCACTGCAAATAATTTTGTATCAGTACTAAGCTTTAATAAACAAATTAAATCAGTATCAACCAAATCTTTGCAGAAGTGCATATGAAGTGGCATTTAGATGTAGGCTATTTACATATGTTAATGCACCTTAGAGCGACAAGAAAAGCTTTAACCTGCAGTTACAAATGCATAAAAAACGTTTGGATATTTTAAACATGAAATGCTGAATACTGTTATATGAAATTATATTTAATTATATATAATTATATATATTGTGACGAGTCAGCTGCCTCCTCCCTGATTGTCACCGGCACCCCGTCCTAAATCGCCGCCCTTCACCAGGCTCCCGACTGAAGTGGGTGTGTGAGAGGAGGGGCGCTGGACGAGTCAGGGCTGGCGGCGTGTGATGGGGCACACCTGAAGGAAGTGGAGCCTCATTACCGCCGCTGTTTAAAAGCCCAACGCGCCTCTCCTCAGGAGACCGGTCTCTTCCCCGTGCATGCACACTGGTGTCCTCGTGGGTCCAGGAAGGGTGCGTTGAGGGACTCCCGCGCCACCAAGACGTGAGCTGCCGGACCCGCGATCCGGATGGGAACCGCACCCGTATACACGGCCGACGGGCCAGGATGCCGGGCCGTTCATCCCCTACCAGCGCCGCGGCCAACGAGAGAGACGCGGCCGCTAGGAGAAGCCGCCGCCCCTCGCGCCCCGGACCAAGGAGGGGAGCGCGTGCGGCCGCCGGACTCCGCCCCTTGCCTGGACCCTTCCTTGATGAACACTGCCCGACCTACACAAATCCCGCAGCACGACGAGGACACCAGATTCCCTGTTATTTTGGACACTTTCCCCCTTTTGGCCACTTTTTCCCTCTGTTATTTTATGGTTTCTGTTAATAAAAGCCTCTCCGAGGCCTGACGCCACGCCCACTGTGTCTGTCTTGTGCTCCTCCCGTGACACTGGTGGAGAATGCGGGCAGGCGGAGCCTAGACAGCGCAGTTGGGAAACGTCTGGTGACGTTACCCCCTCTCGCTTGCAAACGTTCGTGAGAACCCAGACTGGGACGGAGGAAAACTGGGGACAGCCTCCCAGCCACACAAGGGGTAAGTGACTTTTCCATTGTCATTTTACCCTGTGGTTGGTTGAGGCTGTCACTAAAACCTGGTTTCTCTGTCCCTGTTCTGGTGCGCTGCGAGAGGGAGGACCGCCCGGAGAGGAAGCCCCGCCCACTCCGACCGTTTGGAGCCTGGTTGAGGATGGTAGCACTCCCGTGTGGGTGGCGCCCTGGGGACGGGGATGTCGCTTGGGAGGGGGAATGTGACGAGTCAGCTGCCTCCTCCCTGATTGTCACCGGCACCCCGTCCTAAATCGCCGCCCTTCACCAGGCTCCCGACTGAAGTGGGTGTGTGAGAGGAGGGGCGCTGGACGAGTCAGGGCTGGCGGCGTGTGATGGGGCACACCTGAAGGAAGTGGAGCCTCATTACCGCCGCTGTTTAAAAGCCCAACGCGCCTCTCCTCAGGAGACCGGTCTCTTCCCCGTGCATGCACACTGGTGTCCTCGTGGGTCCAGGAAGGGTGCGTTGAGGGACTCCCGCGCCACCAAGACGTGAGCTGCCGGACCCGCGATCCGGATGGGAACCGCACCCGTATACACGGCCGACGGGCCAGGATGCCGGGCCGTCCATCCCCTACCAGCGCCGCGGCCAACGAGAGAGACGCGGCCGCTAGGAGAAGCCGCCGCCCCTCGCGCCCCGGACCAAGGAGGGGAGCGCGTGCGGCCGCCGGACTCCGCCCCTTGCCTGGACCCTTCCTTGATGAACACTGCCCGACCTACACAAATCCCGCAGCACAACGAGGACACCAGCTTCCCTGTTATTTTGGACACTTTCCCCCTTTTGGCCACTTTTATTCCCTTTGTTTTATGATTTCTGTTAATAAAAGCCTCTCCGAGGCCTGACGCCACGCCCACTGTGTCTGTCTTGTGCTCCTCCCGTGACAATATATATATACCAGCACGTTTTTTTTTAATCAGAGTAGAATTTCTATACTTCCCTGTGTTGACCTGATTATCACTCTTTTGTGTTAATCACAATCTACTGCATATACACAACTTCATTTTAATGAAAAATAACAAATGAAAAAATATATAATCATAATCTATGACAAAAATACTATTATAAACTAGGTTAGTGGATAATTCAGCAGCAAAAGACACTATAGATTCTGGAAAAATCATGGGTGCACAATAATTTCATCAAATCTAGTGAAATATTTTATTTACAAATAAAAGTGAAAAAGTCTAAAATCTGGTAAAATGTAACACATTGCTCTTTTTATGGTTGTAAAATACATTCATGAAAAAACAAGTATATACTGTACATTTATAAAGAAATCTAAAAGACGTTTCTTTTAAATGTATAGCACATTAATAAAGGCAGCAACATGTGATAGATAGGACAGATCAAGAAAGACTATTAATAATCTTTGTGCAGAAAAGTATAATAATACTAAAGGCGCCAATACAGAGCGGCAAAGAGCGCTTATGTGCATCCTCTGCACAGAATGATGAGCTTGAAACAACACGGAGTCACAGTGCGTAGGTTGCTCGGCTCGAGCTCATCTTCAGTTCTCTCTTCACAACAGTTCAGCCAGTGTACTGTTTGAGTACACTGATACTGGTTTATTTCCACTCAGAGGGAGTGTTAGCCACGTTAAAAAAGTAAATAACTTAAGGGGGGGGGGGGGGGGTGAAATGCTCGTTTTCACTCAATATCATGTTAATCTTGAGTACCTATAGAGTAGTACTGCATCCTTCATAACTCCAAAAAGTATTTAGTTTTATTATATTCATAAGAGAAAGATAGTCTGTACCGATTTTTCCCGGAAAAACACGAGCGCCTGGAGGCGTGACGTGTGGGCGGAGCTAAAGAATCACGAGCGCCAGTTGCGTTGAGAGTTTTTGGAAGCTGTGACAGCTGTGAAGGCTGAAACTGAACGAGAGCAGCAGCAGCAAGGACTCGCTCCGAGCGGGGCTCGAACCCGGGTCTCCGATGGGAGGCGGACGCACTAACAAGGAGGCAGAGATATTTTAAGCAGTTTTACTCACCGCCTGTGGTTCCAGCACACAATCGTGACCCTTTTTCGTTGGGATTGCATCATCCTTAAGAAATAAACGATACGCAAATCCGTCGTCAAACTGGGCTTTGTTTGTAAAACAAGCGTTTTAGAAATGCAGGGAACAAACACAAACACTTGCACAACTCCGTTGATGCTCTGTAAAAATAAACTCCATCCACTGGTCCCTTAATGCTGTTTTCTTTGGTAATCTGTGCAGGGTTGTCTTGCCCTGGCAACCAAAAACACACTCCTTTTGTGACATTTCGCGATGCTCTCGCTCTGATCAGTGATTGTCTGTGCTCAACCTCTCATTGCTCTGCTATAAGGGAGCACGCGCTCTTCCGGCAAACGTGCCCTCAGGACCCATATAAGGAAATTCCGCTCCATCTAACGTCACACAGAGCCATACTCGAAAAAAACTTTCCGAAACTTGTGACAAACCGGAAGGAGTATTTTTGGAACAGAAATACTCCTTCAAACGTACAAATTAATTTTTGAAACTTTGTCCATGTTTAGCATGGGAATCCAACTCTTTAACAGTGTAAAAAACTCAGTATGCACGAAATAGCATTTCACCCCCCCTTTAAGTAATTTGTCGATTAATGTTAACTGGAGACGCGAACTGGTTCAAACGATTCAGTCCAATTTGGTGAACCGGTTAAATCAAATGGTTTGTTCTTGAACCAGACATCTCTAATACAAAGGGAAGAGATATTGATATGTAGTGTATTAAATATGTGCGTTAAGTTTAATTAGCCTTTTCTTTGAACAGTTTTAAACCTCAGTTACTGTGCGCTCTTGAAGAGAGTTTCGTCGTTTTGACTGTAGTAACCGAACGCGACAGATTGATTACTGAATAGAGGATGACAGACAGCCGCAGCAGAAAGAAGAGTTTATGTGAACTTGAGCTTTATGATTAAATATTAATCTGTACCTTACATGGAACAACTTCAGAACACTTGAAATACGTCCAAAAAAACATGGTTTTCATAAAAACATAATGTTTTTGTGCCTTTCGTGGGGCTCAACAATAACACAATACTATACGCACAATATCAGATTTGGATCAGTCTCATCTGACCAATACCAGATTTGCAGAAAATTCCAATACCGATCCAGAGTATCAGATCGATGCATCCCTAGTTACCCGCCACAGCTGATGTTTACCTATATTTGACAGGTTGGCGTGTGTTAGTTTCAAACCCTGCTGATGGCCAATGAAGACTGTTGGCGGC
The DNA here is from genome assembly GCF_003368295.1 of Carassius auratus. Classification (NCBI taxonomy): domain Eukaryota; kingdom Metazoa; phylum Chordata; class Actinopteri; order Cypriniformes; family Cyprinidae; genus Carassius; species Carassius auratus. Next base: position 18,752,134 of record NC_039249.1, read on the forward strand.
AAACCAACCTGGCAGCGTCGACCTGTACCATTGAACAAAGAGCCTAGCACACATTATTATGCTACATGCAACGACATCCCTCAATCTTTAATGCTGACTGAAGAGTGGAGGAGGCCAGCTGGGTCACACAGAGAGAGATGTAACAGGCACCGTACAAAATTCACGCAGAAATAAGCCCGACAGGATGTGACTGGCAAAATGTCCTGCTTATCAGCAGCCTTTGGAGAAGTGTGAACAGGTTCAAGTCAATAATTCAAGCTCAGTAAACAGATTATACTTTAAGCCACCATACAACGAAGAGTATTTTCCTACCATCTGCTTTACACAGACCTGGACTCTGACAGGTCAGGGGAGGGTTTGGGCTACTCCTCTGGTAGGCGCCTAGAGAGCCTGTGTATGCCGCTCATTGTTTAAATGGATGTGAGAGCTCATCTGAGAATCAGCCAGGCCTTCCTAACAAAGAATCTGCACATTTATCATCTTGTTTGTGGAGAACATCTACCTGACAGTTCATTGAGGCAAACCAGGGGAACACGTGGCATGACTCGTACAAAAAGATGCTTTTGCATGTCTAAGACTACAACTGGCACCTCAGAGTGTGTGTGATGGATGAGAGGAGCAATAAGAAAGCCTGAAGATGAGAGGAAAGAGGGGAACGGGTCATTTTTAGTGTATGTGTGGTGGGATGGGCCTGTTGCTGATCACAGAGAAGAGATAGGTAACTCTGTTAAAATAAGCCTCCCATCCTGCTATCCGCTGCTCTACTGATTAACCCAATCAACTCGAACTGGAGCACACAGACCCACACACACTCTCTCTCTCTCTCTCTCTCACACACACACACACACACACACCTTCAGTCCAATCAAACAGAAAAGAGACGGAAGCTAATCAGTGTCATCCAGGATAACGAGACACTCTGTAATTAACCAACTATCATAGAAAACACGCTAATTTCTCTTTTGGCTTCCTGCTTTAAGATTTTTATTGGCTGAACACAGATGGGAGAGACCTGCATTAATGCCACCGCAATGCCATGAGCGTCTAGACACTAAGGATGATGAGATACCTCAGCACCAGCGATTACTTCAGCTTTATAGGTTATTACTCTACTTATTCACGACACACATGACAGTTTGTCATGTTATGAGCCACTTACATCATTTGAAGTGTCTCATTTGTGTAAATGACGGCATGCGCCCAGCAAACACAATATGACGGAACAGCCAAAATGTCAGCAAATTAGACTATGCTGTTGTTGCCAAAGTGACAGAGAGGGGAAGAGGGAGAGAATGATTTCTTTAATGCAGAAAGCCATGATAGCCTTTCCTTAGCAAAAGTAATGGGACATCTTAGATAGAGCAAACGCTGTGCACAGAATACAAATGGCCCATTTTCCTCCCTCCCTCATATCAGTCGGGGAGACATCATCACGTTTGCATTGCCAAGACTCCATCCCTGTGGCTTTGTTTACTAAAGCGCAAAGTCCCTGTTTTAGCCGAGCTACACTTTCCACCACTCCCACATCCCAGCTGCGACGCTTCATTAGGCCAAGAAATTAAAATCAGAGCTTGCCGGGGGGAAGACACCAGACGAGGTGCCATTACATCAATAGGTGCCACAAACAGATGATATGAAAGTGCGACGTCTAATGAACTGCCATCTTTATGACACTCCAGGAGAAAAAAACAAAAGGAAGCTTCATCGCTTGTGGCATTACGAAGAACACATGCCATTCCTCCTTGCATGTGAAACTGAATCTACAACAGACGGCCTCTTCATTAGCCTCCCTAGAGGAGAGAAGCACAATTTGTAATGAAATGTGGTACAAGAATCAGAAGACAGGCGTGTCAGATCAGAGGTGTTGATGGCAGGCAAGGTGGGATGGGTACAGGCTGTTATTACAGCATGCAGTGTTTATGTCTGAAGAGAAATGTCTAGACACGTGCACCTGCGAGAGTGCCCAGAACTGAAGGTCACCTGCAGGCAGTGATTAATTTGTAAATAATGAGAGCCATAGAAAGGACTGGTGGAGGATCTGGCAGGTTGAGGGTGGGGGTTGGAACGAGACGAAACAAAAAAAAACAGAAAGTGTCTTTAGTACCATTTTGACACTTCAAGAAAGCATACATACATACATGAGAGTTGATGATCCTGGGGGGAGCAATCTAGCTTGTGTTCCAATGCCATTTTGCAGTGTGGTGAGAGGTTGGCAGCATTACAAGAGATAGTTTTCTAATAATTTGCATTAAGGTAATTTGCATGAAAGTGTAAAAATTGTATTTGAATAATATTTATTAATCATATTAATTATACAATACAATTATTTATTAGTAAGATTTTTTTAAATAAATGAATATTTATTCAGCAAGAATGTATTCATTTGATCAAAAGAGATAGAAAACACTTTTATAATGTCAAATATTCAAATAAATGCTTTTATTTTCATCAAAGATTTTGGGGGAAAAAAATAATGTTTTACATGAAAAATACTAAGCAGCATAGCAATTTTTAAACCGTAGTAATATTTACATAACTCCGTTACTTGAGTGAAAATACAGATACTGCTGGTGAATTATTACTTGCAATGAATCACTTCACATTACCCTAGAAGAGTAAGTAAAAAACACTCACTGACTTTCAAATGGCTCTTTTCCACTGCATGGTATGACACGGTTCTCTTTTGGGGGGTTTTCCACTCGGTACAGTACCTGGTACATTTTTCAGTACCACCTCAGCTGAGGTTCCAAGTGAACCATACCATTACCAAAACCTGTAAACTCTGCTGATCACTGATTGGCTGGAGTGAATCGTCACTACCTGCGTCACGAGACACAAAAGACCGGCTAGATTTAAATCAGAACACCCAGCAAAGGATCGAATGCAACTGTTTTGGACGAACACCTTTTTTAAAAACCAAAAAATGGCTATTTCGTTGTCTGTTGAGGAAGTACAGACATTCCTCTTGTTGATAGCAGAGGAGTGGATCCAGCAAGAGTTTGTTGGGGCAATGCGGAAATAAATCGTTTTTTAGGAGTCATAGCAGTCACTCATAATTGAGATTGTAGATATAGTGTCAATGGTCCATTTGAGAGAAAGGTGGCGGTAATACACTTATAAGCCTGCAATATGCCGTAAAGCAAGAAGAAGAAGAAGACAAATCACGTGCCAGCTGTTGAGAATGTGCTTGGGACAGTTCGGACATTGCGGTGAATCAGAGGTAAAAACATTATATAAATATTGTTCAGTTTTTTCCACAGACCGATTGTTTCTAATCTTTACACATCAATGTATCATCACAAGCTGTAAGGTTAAATTTGTTTTTGTTTGTGTTTGTTTTTTTGACTCTCAAAGCTGTGATTCCCATTCACTTATATTATATGACTGACAGACTGCAGTTAAAAAGAGTTAAAAATCTCTGTTTGTGTTCTACGGAAGAAACAAAGTCACCTACATCTTGGAAGCCCTGGGGGTAAGCAGATCATCATCAAATTAAATTTTTTGGGTGAACTATCCCTTTAACAAAAGTCAAAGAACAGCAGTTTCAGAGACATGGTTAGACATGAGATGTGGGCAGTGAACAATATGGTATGTTTATAATGGGAATGTTTAGACCCAAAGGTCATAGAATCATTTTTTTTCAGAGGCATATAAGTTTGATAAACTAAAATAGAAGCTGCATCTTACTGCAGTGGAGCCACATCAGCCCTTAAAGGAAAGCTCTAAGGACATCTTCAGAATTGTTTCAGATGACATTAAACAGAACGAATACAATTAACATTCCAGAAAAATATGTCCTAGGATGAAATCCAGATTTGTCAGAAATTTCACTGCATGTATACTGCAGATGCTTCATGTAGCACGATGCACCATTAACCACAGTTGTACTTTAAACTCTGTGGCATAAACACACAAAACCCTAGAAACCATTCTAAACCATTATTGAACATCTGCCTAGATGTTTAAAACCTTGCGAATGACAAGAATCTAATTGTGCACAAATCTGTGGAGTTTTCGGTTGAGTTTCTGGGTGGAACTGTTCATCAGATAAAACCTCTATTTTGGCTAATTTCTGATAACACTTTCAGCTGCCAATAAGTGCGCAGCCCTCTCAGCTCCCAATAGCAAATTTTACCATATTCAAATCTGCACACATTCCCCCTTAATCAGTTTAGATAATGTTAAAAACCATTCAGATTCTTTGTGGGTCGACTAACAACTCATGAGTGGCAGCATACTAGCTGAACAGGTGGTGCTGTGACACGAGGGGAACGGGACGCCATGAGTAATGACAGAATCACCAGCTGCCTGAGCGAGAGACTAAATGAAGGCATCAGTGCCCTGTATGGGCTAAGCAGATAATGGCCAATCTAACCTCCTCAGAAGATGTCTCTACATGGTAGTCTGGGAAATGTAGCCCCTCAGTAGCTTTGCCCACAGGACACTTCTGATAATTTAGAGATGTCACGATAAAGAGAAGCAGTCAGATACAAAGCAACATCCACACTTACACGGATCAATATCGTTAAACAAACTGCTCAGAGACTGACACATTAGGTGGTTTCAGACTCAAGAGATACATAGACAATGAGACGAGCAAATATCCAGACAGACACACACACACACACACACACACACACACAAGGCAGGCAGATTTCGAAGTGTGAGCCGTGAGAGTGAGTGTAAATATTATTTATACTCCTCTGAGAAGAAAAAAGAATGAAATAAATGGCCTGACAAACTCAGCTGATGCTGCCAAGCTGGAAACAAAGTTGCTATTACAGAGTACATGAAAATGAAATGAATAAGTGTGAGACGCCCCAGGCTTAGAGAGAGGGAGCAGCTCAGCCTATGAAGGCGTCCATCCCTCCCTCCCTCTCCTGTTCACTTCCTCACGACTCAGTTGAAATTCAGTACACACGTACACAGACGCTCCTTTCCACCACCTCAGACAATCTATTGCTTCGCTCTCCATCATTTCCTCCTCATCTTGCTTTCTTTCTCACGCAATGTTTTATGGATGCCACTTTGCTGCATTGCAGCTTATGGGTATAGTTTAATTCTGTGGTGTTCCCAAAGCCCTTCCTCTCTCATTCTTTCAGAGCCTGGAAATCATGTTTTCAATTCAGGTGATCATTTAAATCCTGGGAAGGGTGAAAAGCAAACAGGTGTAAATGAAATACAAACATTGGGAAATGGATGTCTGACTGTCAAAGTGATTCATCATGAAACAATTGGGTTTTTTCTGAAATAGCTACACCTTTGAGGAAAACAATGACTGAAAAATTCTAACGATGCAAACAGTATTTTAAGGTAGCTAAATATTAGGCTAAACGCCAAAGATGATAACGATAATTGTAACCATAAAGTTTTAATAAACATTCTAATTCTTTGAGAGTAATGAAGTCTACACCACAGCTTCCGTGTAACTATAACGATGACAAGGAATAATATAATTGTAATCACATTCCCAAATTCCCAGATTTTGAAAAGCCTGAACATTTAAAGTAACAGACACAAAGTCTAAATTCACTCCAACCCACGTACTGTAACAATGATATTCAAATTTGTACCATTTTATGAAAACATCTGAAATTTCTATTACCGAATGTATTCCTGTTTAACAGCTTGTTTGAGTTAGCATCAGTAACCAAAGAGGGTGGAGAAAAAAAGTTTAAAGTTAGCATGAAATAGAAATAGCGATTGTCTTTTCTTCACATACTGCACATTATTGGCTTCCTGAATGAGAAGAAGATCATACACACTCTTAAAAATAAAGGTTATTTACTGGCATCAATGGTTCCACAAAGAACCTTTACCATCCATGGAAACTTTTTATTCCACATAAGGTTCTTTACAGTGGAAAAATGGTCTTTAGATTATTAAAATGTTCTTCACATGTTCAGTGAAAGTTTTTTTGGGGGGAACCAAAACTGGTTCTTCTATGGCATCGCTGTGAAACCCCCCTTTTGGAACCTTTATTTTTTAGAGTGTAATACACTCTACAATATTCCATAAACACAAGAATGGCCAGTATCTGTCATTAAATAAAGAAACATTTGCATTTTAAATTTCCAAAATGTACACATATTAACTTTAATGAAAACAGAACTGACTTGGAAGTGGCCATTTATACAGCCAGCCAAAATTGTGTGTGCATGTGTGTGTGATGGTGATGACAATCGCTGTCCCTAATCAGTCTAATGAGTGTGATGTTACATGTTTACACTGTCAAAATCAAGCAGATGAGCTGGAAAGGAAAACAGAGAGAATGAGTTTATTTAGCAGACTATGTGTGAGAGAGCATATTGTGTGATTAGCGGACACACACACCCCTGTCCACACAAACATGCTTCAATCACAGACTGCGTTCTTTGACTATAACACAAGCGTGTCTTTTGTTATTCTCCATCGTTTGTCAAGTGTTTGTTTTCTTGTATCTTCTCTTTTCAATACACCATGTGCGCTGCTATGTCTGTATCGGTCTCGTACATTATTTGGCAGCATTGAATAAACTCTTTCAAACCAGTGTAGCTTGTTGTTTTCTGAACTCTAAAAAGAATGAAAGGGGACAAAACGGAGGAGAAAAGAAAGAAAGACAGATAATGGACAGACGGAATGTGATGGACAGATGGGAAAATAATGGAAGAGTCAAACTTTTCTTTCCTTTCACTATATCTGATGGTGAAGACTAGCGCCTGTGGCAGGCGGACAAAAGCTGACACGTGTACCCAGTCCTTTACATTCTTGCCCTCTCCTAGTCTCTGTCCAACGTTGTTCCCTTTCTCCCTGGTCCCAGGCCCTGTGACAGGCGGACAGTATGTGTGTGTGTGTGTGTGTGTGTGAGGGCAGAGAGATAACCGCTGCCTTCCACTGTGAGGCTGACATTCAGTTAAAAGCATGAGCTGCCAGACCACAGCAGACCTTCACACAATGAGCTCTAAATAACTATATACCACTATTATTATTATACACTTTTATTGCAATCTATTATCATCATTTGAATCTTCATATATTCAGCGGAAAATATATGCACTGAATACAACACGATCTCCTGAACGCCCCTAAATCCACTGATTGTAAGATCAAACATCCATTTATTCAAAACATCCATATACAATTTAGTGCTAGGTAAAAGAACTGGTTTTCTGATCAAAAAAAAAAAAGATTAATTTAAATGGCCCATTCAAATGATCCATCTCTCAAATCTACCATTACTTTTAGAAGTGACAGTGACACAATGTTAAAAACAGTCCTGTCACTGTCTTCACAGCAGCTCTGAGAGCTCACTGACTCTGCAGAAGCAAACAGATGAAAGAGTGGGATGGAAGAATGTGACAGAGTAATAACGGAGGGCTTGTGTACCTCTGTCCCTCCAGGCTTGTCCAGGTAAATTGCACTTTTTTCACATTCAGCATCCATGCAGACCGGCAACAGGTGGTCCTGGGAGCCATCACCATCTGAGGAAAAACAGAAGGAGGGAGTAAGTGAGTGAGTGAGGAGGTAAAATGAAGTCTATGATATACTAATGCATCTTTTCATTTGGGTCGTAGTGCTCCAGACTCCAGCATATGGAGATAACATCATGTGATCTTGAGCATGTGTAATGAAGTGTGTGGTAGCCTGGTGCGTAGCCGTTTGTCCTGGTGTCAGAATCCTGTGCCCGAGTCTTTATTCCTTCATGTTTACCTCTTGCATGCTTGACACAAAGTATCTACTATTAATATGAAATGTTAACATATCAGCAAATTAATCAAATAAACCAAGAAAAGAAAAAGCAACTCAAAAATAAAGGCTGAATAGGGGAAAGAGAAGAACTGGAGGAAGAGCAGTGGAGATACTCATTGACATTCATAGCATCTACCACACACCAAATAGCCACGTAGATCAAACCTGCAGCCTGCAGAGAAACAGAGAATTACACGCAAACACACACACAAGTTTATATTTCTATCATGGTGGGGACTTTCCACTTTCGGATTCCTGTAGTGCAAACTGAAAAGCACGGTGCTTGCAATGTCAAGGTCATGGGTGTGATCAAATATAAAGGCAGCTACATATAATAGATATACACATACATACATACATACATATTTATACATACATACATAAATGTGCCACAATATGCCGGTATTGACTGATTTAAGGAATTAAATATTGATATTATGTTAATACTACACATTCGATAATATTATAAATAAGCCAGCGCCAACAACTTTGGATGACAGTCTAACATTGTAGATGGCTGTTTAACAATGGTTGCCACCTGTCAAAAAAACTGACAAAAAAAAAAGAGAGACAATGACGCACTGTGTAGCTAATACTGACACCCAAAATCATTTTGGAGCAGATGACAGACAAAAGCAAGACATTCTACCCACACCCGAAAAAGTTCGTTTGCCCGTGTGAGAGTTTTTTTTGGATTCTATTAAGACATCCCAGTCTTCACGCAGTGACAATCAGCAGTAAGCAGTAAGTACAAAAGATGTCAATAACACCAGCCAACCTGTTCACCCACTTTTACCTCCATCATCCTGCAAATTTCACCATGGTAGGAGTCAATTTTAAAGTTTACTATGAGTAAAATGTGAAATTATACATTAAGGTTTTTTTATATTATATATTACATGGAAGTTTTTATTTTATATACTGTAAGTACAATGTAAAAACGTATAAGTACAATGTAAAAACATGTATAAGTACACTGTAAATGATTAATTTAAATGTAAGTATATAGTAGTTAAGGCCACCTAATATAAAGTATGACTGTGAATTCTCTTGGCCATGATAATAAAAGAAAGAAAAACGGATATTCTGACAGCTCTAATATATATTTTAAAATGTACAGAGGCCAATATATACTCTGCATAAAAATAAAAAAAATTGTAAAGAGAATTTTGCTTTACAAAACCCAGTGAATAAGCTGAATGTGACGGTGCTGAGATTGCAAAACATTCTTGAATAGATATATGCTGAAAAGAAAAAAAACTCGAACATAATAGAATGAATTCTGAGCAAATCTTTCCAAATTTGTTTTTGGAAAACAAAATGAAACTAATAAAGTCATTCAGTAAATGTGTGTTGTTTTTTTTTATTGTGTTTTGTCATGTGTAAATATTTAATTAATATCTTCAGTTATCAACTTATCTCTCATAGCCCTAAAATATTTAGCAAAATACTAACCAGTTTGGATTAATACAGTACTTAATGTTAAATAAGCCCATTTTTTTGTGTGCCGATCCCCTCAGTGTAGCTGACTTTAAAAGTAGGAATGTTTGTTCTATACAATATAAGCAAAACCTCATACATACTGAATCCCTTTATCACCACCAATCAGTGTGGAGCTGCCTTCCATTCTTGAGATAAAAAATCTATGCTGTTTTTATTTTCTGTATTTTAAGAGCTTTCTCTCTCAGTACATCAGCATAAGAAGACTGAATGTGACCATCTGTGTGTGCGTGTGGTTTTTTTTTTGGACAACCGAAGCATGTGTACTTGTACGGTAGGAGTACAAGCCAGTTGCTTATTGCCATTAATGACTTCAGCTTCCTGCTATACAGTACACAAGCTCACGTCTAGTAGCTGTAGAAAAATAGTAAAAGCCCTCCATGACAAACACACACACACACACAAACTTTTTTATGTCATGATGACTGGGCGTTAAATGCCACATCACATTACATGTGACACTAACTTCAAGCAAGTAAAAAAATGGTAAAAGAGGACATCTCTGCCATTCGCTACCTTCCTGACAGTGCCCTAGTATTGAATATCATTCATCTAATGAATAATGCATTTGGCTGTCACATGTAAAAAAAGAAAAGAGCAATTACCATCCTGATAGAGCAGATGGAGGATTTTGTCTAACATATGTTGTGCATTCATAATGACACATCCATGTCAAGACTGACTACATTCTGACAGTGCACATTCATGAATTATAATACCTTTGCACTGTACATGTGTTGGAGGGTGTGACTCTTGAACCCCTTACACACTGCACATTGGTCCCGGAAAATTGCCGGAGTGCCTTCTGCATGAATGCAAACACGCCCTGGGATTGATTCCAGGATCGATCCCGGATTGGGGACCTAGTAACATTGCTGGGCTCAGTCCCGGAACAAAGTCTGTGCAAATAAAAGCCAGAACTAATGCCGTAAAGGGTGTGTCGTAGTGATGAAGCACGTTATCGTGTAACTCTTTTACCAGGTGTTTTGAAGGAAGATCAGTGTTCATGATGAAAAATTATGTGCAAATTGTAATGAAGCAGAGATCTGGTAGTTTCTCACTGAGATCGCGGAGATCATCCGCCAGCTTAGCTTAACGGAGCGTGTCACATCGTAATGTCACATGTTTTTACGGGATCTTTATGGGATGTGTGAACGCACTGGCAGTGTGAATGAACCACAATCAGATCCAAAAATAATTTCTTAACTTGCTCAAGTCAAATTGTTAGGAAAAAGAACAAAAGCAAAAAGGCTACATTTATTTGGCCAACAATATAACAAGAACAATAAATATTGTGAAATACTATCATTTAAAATAAGAATTTTGTATTTTAATATATTTTGAAACAATTTTTTTCTGTGATGGCAAAGCTATATTTTCTCTATTAACCCTTTGGAGTTGATTAACGCGTATACGCGTTATGAGGCATTTTCTTCTGATAACCCCGAAAAGAACTTAAATTACACTTTCAGTTTTGATCGTACAGATAAGAGCAATACATCAATGGAATCTGTAAAGGGTCTACTTTTTTTGTATACAGACATAACAACAAAACTTTGTGCATTTATAAAATAAAGAAAAATAAGAAAAAAACAAACAAGGTGTGCTGTCTGCAGCCTTTGTCTGCGCTGTTCTTCATTTACAAACATGTCATTAAAATGAACTGCAACTCAGTGAATACTCAACGAAGAGACATGAGAGATATATCTACAGAAATCTTGACATATCTACTTTTAAACTAAACAAGTGCTGTCGAAAACAAATATTCTGTGATAAAGTAATCCATATAAAAAAAAAATGCGATGTCGTTTTTTCACGTCTCATTATCTTCTAATGTGACCACGCCCCCGAGTTGAATGCGCTATTCAGATTCTAATGTTTCACTGAAGCTTTGTAACTTTTTGGTGTTACTATTATTCTCACTGTTCCCACGAGCACCATGTTGTGGAAATGCTGTGTATTTCATTGTGAAAGCTTAACTACTTTGTTTGGTCTTCCAAAAAAAGACACAACCAGATCAGTGTTTCAGTGTTTAAGTTGTATTTACAACCCTGTTCCAGAACAGTTCAGCCCAAATATTTGTGTGTGTGCAATGTATTTTATGGACAATGAGGACTGTTTCCTGAACCAGTAACCTACAATGTGTTTGTGGAACAAAGGCTGTTCTATAAAGTGGGGTAGTACTAACTTTGCAAGGACAGTCTGGTGCTTCTGACTCACCCTCTGTTAGTACATATTTATATTTAATGAATTTGCCACTGATGATTCAAATGTGAGTTTTGAGGAGTGTAGAGTAGGCTTGTAGTTTCTTCGATCACAAATGCAGACATGGTTTTATGTTTACGCAACATTGTCATGTAAAAACACTCAACAAGCATACCTCACTTTTTTAGAACGATGTGATTTCTAAAAATCAACGTGTTTCAGAAAGGTGGGGCACAGAGAAGGAAAAATAACATTGTGTGGAAAAAAAGTGTGCATAAACACATTGCATTACACCAAATACACCAAATAATGTGCTTTTAAGCAACATTATATGATCCCGTAAAAGTGGTCTTTAAAATGCTGCGGAATCAGATCTCTTTTTCGGACAATAGTTTATTACCTTGTGTCAGTGAAATCGAAGAAAAGAAACCAATTTCAACTCATATATTCCAAGTAAAACAAGACAAACAGAACACTTTCAAAGTCTGAAATTCCTAATTTGCTCGTCAAAAAAGCACATCAGGCAGCAGCAGGAAGATTGTCCTCATTCAGACAAAGCTGGACTTCAGACTCTAGATCTACAGTAACCACTGCTTAGCAGGCTTGACTAGTAACACAATGAAAATATCTGCCCAGAGATCAGTTCTGTATCAGCTAAGGTGGGAGAAATCATTAGCCACACCTGCTTGCTACTAAACAGGATTGCATTTACCTTCGTTTACCGAGGGGATTATTTCATGGCCGATTTAAACCAGACAGCAAGACTCTTGCAGTGACTGCTGTAACTGTTTTGGTCGAGTGTTTGGAGCAGAGAAGGAAGGCTGGAGAATACTAACGGAGAGAAAGCGTGCTAGAGGAGAGGAGGAGAGAAAAGAAGGTCACTGGGGTGTATCTTTGATCTGCCACTTAGGTGCAGGACGGAGAAGAGAGCCATGCCATAACTGACAGCAAGGAGTGTGATCAGAATAACACCCATTTCAAATCAAACAAGTGGACCCTCTCTTTTCTCCCTCCCTCGCACATATACTCTGACTCTCTTCCCACCTTCCTCCCACCTCCTCTTAACTTCTTGGGAACAACATATACCTTTCACTTCATACCATGTTCCTTTCATTCCGTTCATTTGAAATAAGGCTCTGAAGTGCCTTGCATTGACGATTTCTTTGACCGTAGGTCAAATTTAACATGCATCTCTGCTCGCAGGTTCCCCAAACCCATTTTTTTTTCTAATTAAGTGCTGATTCAAACATTAGCAGTTAAAAAGGTAGAACAAAAGCATAAATCAAGGCTGCTGCTTTGATGATCATTGCAATTAAACCATTTAAACCAAACCCACATGCCTGTGGGCCAAGCCTTCTGCTGTTTATAGAAAGCGCCATGCAGCGGGAGCTGTGATTTCAGTGCCCACTCAAGCCAACCGAATGTATAATGTCAGGATGTGTCCTTGGCTTCAGAGGAAGCCATTCACTACCCATTACCACCCACTTAATGGGAGCAGCATCGCTATGATTCACCTGTATTGCATGTGTGTGTGTGTGTGTAAGGTGGTGAGAATGCTGCTGGAAAGGTTTTTTTTTTTGTGTTCACCTATAGTGTCCATCCGGTGCCACAGTCTATCCTGTCAAAGACGATCACCATTATGAAGCTGCAGCCTGTTTCTCACACCAAATCATCTCATAATGACTCCAGGCTACAGGCTCCTATACTCACACACTACTGCAGCTAATTGGTGCAGACAGTTTGATGCCTGCGTGCAAGTTCTAGAAGGTGGTGAAATGCGTATGTGGTAAAGGAAGTTAAAAGCTTTGGAGGGAACCAAAAAACAGGAAAGGAAGATGGAAAAGGACAAAGCGGAGACAGATGTTGATCATTAGGGTTCAGCAAAGATCTTCACACTCCTGTCTCCAGAACAAGCGCCTGACACTAATCCAATAAAGTCTTTTTTCTGTGTGAGCCACTATTATTGACTCAGGCATGACGGCACATACATGTAGAATAGGGCTGCTCTAGCATGCATGTCTCTTCCCATCCCCAACATCATTTATCATCCTAAATCACAGTCTACAGCTCCTTCGCTTTCTCTCTATATATCTATATCTTTCAACTCACCCAACCTCTCGCTTTGCATTCCAGATGGTCACTTTGACATCATTTCTGTGTAACAGTAAAGGGCAGAGACGACAAACCTCAGAGGTTTGATTCGTCATAATTATAGGACAGAGTACAAAGGCCATGCATGTCCTAACATCCTGCTTACCAGGCAAACAGCATTGCTTGAATGTCAGAACACAGTGTAAAGAGTTCACCAACAACATGAGGTTATATTTTAAGGTTTCCTTTCGAATGGAAAATAAAACTCAAAACAAGGAAATTAAATACAGCCTTTTTTTTGCATTTAAGTTTAAAACAGTGACTTTGTTTCATCTGACATATGATTCATTTGTCACCTGCCAATATCAGATATATTCACTATAAAACAGGATTAATAGCTGTGGTGGCACCATTATACAGTGGGGCTCGAAAGTTTGGGCACCCTTTGCAGAATCTGTGAAAATATAAGTAATTAAAAAAAAATAAGAGAGATCATACTAAATGCATGTTATTTTTTATTTAGTACTGTCCTGAGTAAGATATTGTACATAAAAGATATTAACATTTAGTCCACAAGACAAAGAAATTGCTGAAATTATTAAAATAACCCCCTCAAAAGTTTGGGAACCCTTGGTTCTTAATACTGTGTTCTGTTACCTGATGATCCTTGACTGTCTTTCTGTTTTGTGATGGTTGTGCTTGAGTCCCTTGTTTGTTCTGAACAGTTAAACTGAGCAGCGTTCTTCAGAAAAACCTTCAAGGTCCTGCAGATTCTTCAGTTCTCCCGCATCTTTGCATATTTGAACCTTTTCCAGCAGTGACTTTATGATTTTGAGATGCATATTTTCAGACTGAGGACATTTGAGGGACTCAAACACAACTATTTAAAAATATTCAAACATTCACTGATGCTCCAGAAGGAAAAAAGATGCATTAAGGGGGGTGAAAACTTTGAAGATGGAATTTGAAGATCAAGGAAAATTGTACTTAATTTGTGTACTGGGAAACATACAAGTATCTTCTGTTGCTTACGAAGGGCAGAACTAAATGAAACAAAATTCTATTTCAACAAAAGACAAATTTGGCCATCTTCATCGTGTTCTTAATGCATCTTGTTTCTTCTGGAGCATCAGTGAATGTTTGAATCTTTTTAAATAGTTGTGTTTGAGTCCCTCAAATGTCCACAGCGTAATAAGATGCATCTCAAAATCATAAAATCACTGCTTGAAAGGGTTCAAATATGCAAATATGATTACAAATGTAAAGCAGTATTACAGACTGATGGGTAAAATAACTGGAAGTGAATGATACTGGAAGCCTAATTCTGTCCGTGTCCATTCTTATGTTAAAAACAAAAGTGCGTTCAAAAGGCAGCCAATGATTTAGAATGCTAATAAATGCAAGAATGAAGGCTAACTGCAATTCAGTATGAAAATATTTCAGTGATGTCATCACCGTCAGCTACATTCCCAGTGGCAAAAAATTATGTCAATGGAGATAAAAAACAAAAAAAGTACTACACCTAAGGGTGCAACAGTTATTGCCAATTTAAGTGCAGAAAATGAAGAATAAAAGAAACTGAGATAATAGGAATTCAGCAGCTGCTTAAAAAAGTTATTGTAGTATAATGTAAACACTATTACATTATTATAAAACACTATACTTTTGTATTATTTTGAACATCTTTATTTTTTAACAATTCTATTTTCATTTTCATTTTTGATGATTAACATTTTAGTAATTTAGTGTTTTTGTCATTTCAGTACTTAAAAAAAAAAGTAGTTTTAGTACATTAAGGCAAACTGAAATTAAGTAAGGTTATCTTTTTTTATTTTAATTTTATTTTAGTTACCATTTATTCTATTTCAAGTACATTTTTTACAGTTTTAGTTTCAGTTAACTATAATAGCCCAGATGCCTACAGTCACAAAGCAAAAACCACCTGACTGATTGGAAGTCAAATGAAAACCTCCCATCCTTTGAAGCTCTTTGCTGTGAAAACACCATAACAGCTTGAAGTGACATTTCCCAAAATGACAGAAGAAAGAGATCAGAGGAAACAGATTAAAGAGTGCAGAGAAGGGATTTTGTTTGGTCAGATCAGTTAGCTTTGAATATAAAGGCCAAGCTCCCGAGATGCAGCTCACTTGAACACATTCAATCTTAGGTCATTTCACTTTGCTTATCAATCATTTATGTTATGTGAGATTTCACTGCCGGGGCCACCCCTGCTATCAGTGGGATGCTTTTGGAAAGGGGAAATTTGTATTGTTAATATTTAATAGGATCCCACAGGAGCTAATATTCAATTTGGTGCCATGTGTGTGTGTTGAACCTCTGTGTTGCGCATGTATTGCCGTTAGAAACTCAGGGCTACTTTCAGATTCTGAACTGCATAAGAATTGAGCATATTATGCATGTATTATCCCAGAAATCACAGCCAGTGTTTGGTTGTACTGGAGTGCATGCATGTAATGCCAACTCTAAACACAACACAAATGGACCTCACATAGTGAATTGCTATACTCACCGAAGTCTACGAATGCAGACTGACCCACTTTATTAGCATTCTCTGGTGTCTTCCTAGACAGAGTTTGGTTGAAGTTCCCATCCTAATGAACAGAAAGATTTAACAGGATTAAAACATGCGCTATCATTTCATTTAAAATGTACATTTCCTTTCATACAGAGCTTGCAAATGTAGAATAAAAATCCTGTCCTTGACCATCAAGGAAAACACCTCTAATTTCTAAAGTGTCAGCGGAGCCATCAGAACAGAGCTAATAATTTAGTGCATCAGCCACTGCAGGCATAAATGAGAGGAAGCCTGTACTGACATGGGTTAGGGATCATTGCTGGGCGTCTGTATTTCCTGATGGACATTACGAGACAATGCAGCAAGACAAAACAAATATGTGTGGTCTGGCAGTCTGACCAAATGAATTTAAAGGGGGAGTTTCAATCTGATTGACAGTGCATGAGGCAGTGGGGCAGAGAGAGCAGGAGGCAACAGACGGCAGACGTGCCGTGTAGGTGTGGACTGAAGGTGACTGGCAGGTAGGCGGCAGGGGTCACAGAATGACGGCTAATTGGAGTACGGAGGGGTCAGAGGGCAGGGTAAGGCTACTGTGCACATTGAATAGCCCGTGTAAGCCAGAGCACAGCGTGGCATCGGTGATCAAAGAGCATCTTGGAAACCCACTAATACAGGAGCTTCAAAAAAGCCTGGGAGACTCTACAAGCTGAACACAGGCTTCCACACAAAAATGCTGTACAGGGCACTGACTGTCCACCACAATAACATGAAGTAGACAGTAGAGAGACATACATTTGACAAGGACCAGATCAAAGCCACATTACAACTGGATGACGAGTCATTCGTCATTGGCTAGATGCTCACTACATGTTTTACAGGATATGGATGGAGAAGACAGGTAGAAGAACATGTCAGAATGAATGAGAATTAAACAAACAGAAAGACGTAATCAGAATGAAGAGAAGTTGAGACACAGAGCTACACTGTTTTGTATATCACCATCATGAAGCTGCAGCCTTATGTTAAACTGCTTTAAATGACTTTTCCCCCCACAACAATCTACACTTCATACACCATAAAGACAAAGCAAAAACAGATTTGAGATTGACTTCATTCCAAGTTAATGAGCTTTTTTTAATAGAAAATATTAAAAAGGGAAAAACTTTTATTATATTGCATAAGTATTCATAACTCAGTCCTTGAAGCTGAAGTTGAAGCCCCATTTGCTGTAACCACCTCAAGTTTATTTGTCAGTAGATGCGACAAGCATTGCATCTCCATTTGGGCAATTTCTGTACATCTTCTTTGCAGATCCTCTGAGGTCAGGCTGGATGGCTCTGTAATTTTAAGGTTTCTCCAGACCTTTGTCTGGGTTCAAGTCCGAGCTGGTTGAGTCACTCAAGGGCATTTACAAAGGAAGCTCATAAGCCACACTTGCATTGTCCTAGTTGTGTGCGTAGGGCTATTGTTCTGCTGGAAGGGGAGCCTTCTGCCAAGTTTGAGGCTCTAAGCACTCTGAACCAGCTTTTCATTTAGGATATCTCTCTTCTACCCTGACAAGTCCCCCAGTCCTCTCAACTTAAAAACACCCTCCATCCCTCCCAGGTACACCACTAGGATAGTCTTGTTCAGGTGATGCAAGACATTATGTTTGTAATTGGAGTTTATCAGACCAGTGAATCTTGTTTCTCACAGTCTGAGAATCCTTTAGGTGTTTTTTGGTTTTCAAATTCCAAATGGGTTTTCAAGTGTCTTCATTGAGGAGAGGATTGAGTCTTGCCATTCCATCATAAAGGCCATACTGGTGGAGAGTTGCAGCGATGCTTGTCTCAAAGTTTCTCCATCTCTAAACTCTAAAAACTCTATAAACTCTATAATCATGGATAGTTTGGCCAGCTCTATGAAGAGTCCTGGTTGTTCCCAACTTCTTCCATTAAGGAATATGGCTCTCACATGCTCCTGTGAACCTTCAATTGCAGCAGATTTGTTTTGTTTTCTTGTAGAAATTCCTAGATTTTTGCTCAACAAAATCCTGCAGACCATTCCTTTGTCTTCATGCCTTGGTTTTTGCTCTGATATGCTTTTTTAGCAGTTAGATCTAATTTAGACAGGTATGTGCCTTTCCAAGTTATGTTCAATCAATTGAATTTGCCAAGTTAATGCCAACCAAAGTGTAGAAACATCTCAAAAATGAGCCAGAAAATCTGACATGCTCCTGAGCTAAGTATTAAGTGTCACAGAAAAGAGTATAAATACTTACGTAATGTTTTTAGGAAAAAAAAAATCCAAAGTTTTCACAAATTAGTTTTTGTTTTCTTATTAAGATGTATAAAATTTAGATTGATATATAATAAAGTCATGTAAAGCAGTTTAACTAAATGATGAAGTGTTTTAATAGAAAGCTGGCCTTCAACAGCATTCCAATGTGTTTTCTCTAACACTTCACAAGATCACTCCCCCTTCCACACCCACCAACCTGTAACTGACCGTAAATCGCTTCATTACCCCCAGTACCATCTGAGGCTCAGTCAGCACAAAACACCTCGGTCTAATCACTTCAGCTCGGCCAGATGAAGCATTTCTGTCAGCTTTCAAAGTCTTTCAAAAGCAAGATGGCAGGGTGGTAATTGGTCTTATTATATGTGATGACACATACTGCTTTGGAACACAATTTGAGAGGGGAATAGGGGAAATATAAATATATATATAAAGTCTCTTTGAATCTTGTTTCTAACATTATTTTTAAATAATACAAATGAAAGCTTTTGTAAAGAAACAAACTGGGTCACATGAAACATTGAGGCGGCACATTTATTTAATCTTATAATATATAAAATATTCACATATATGCATTCTTTAAAAAAACAGACATATTTGGCACCATAATAGACTAGGTGTGTTATTAGTCTTTTTATAGTGGTTGTCCCACTTGATAAACAGAGATGGTTTATGCGGCAGCTCTTGGCCTGAGGGATTTGTTCATAATTCTCTTGAAGCACAAAACTCAAGCGCCTCCTTACTTCTGTGTGGACAGTGTTTATCCATCTCCGTTGAAAACTCCCTTGAGCCTTTGCTCTGAAACTGCAGGCACACATCTGGTGCTCATGTATAATATCGATTGGTGTATGATTGCGGGAGGCAGTTCAACTGTAATGTGATTGTGGCTTATGTAAAGATAATGGTGACTTGACTTGCTCACCCTAATCTTCTCAGAGTAGAATGAGGCCATGTTGAGTCACAGGGTCTGTCTCATTGGATTGATTGAACACTGATGTTAATAGGAAGGGGCTGTAACTGTGGCATGTGGGCCTCAGGGGGTTGTGAGTAGCTGTGTGTGTATTCCTGGAGAATGGCTAGATAGAATCAATGTTGTTAAGGGGCAGTGACAACAAATTTCGATACAAAAAATTTACTGATGTTTCATAAGGTTTCAAAATATCACATGTGAAACATACATTTTTATTTCTAGAAGCACTTATAGCACTATTGGTTCTAATCTCATTAAAGCTTAATGCAAATGTAGCAGGTCTCCTCAAAGCATTAGTTCACCCAAAAATGAAAGTTTAAAAACCTGTATGATTTTCTCACAGAGACATGTTGATTTTTTTTTTTTTTTTTTTTTTTTTTGTGATCGACTTCCAATGTATCGACAAAAAATTTAAATAATAATATTCTTCAAAATTCAAAATTTTACTGACTTAGACCACACCGTCCAAACACATGGCAGCTAACCTGATGTCAGATCATGCACAGATATTTGCTAATTATTATAAAGTTTCTTATAGACTGGGTCTGAATTAAGATTATTTTATAGACAGGAAATGTTTTACAGTCATTCTGATCTCCCCTTATACAGGCAGCTAAAAATGGCCAGACAGCACTATTGGAGTTGTAAAAGCTGTAAAAGAGGATGTGCCATAACATTCTCTGAGGGCTGTTGGACTGAGGCGTTTTGCTAATGCTTACTAAATGCTGAACCTCGCAGTTTGACAATCATTAGCAAACAGAAAGCATTCTGTTATAATAGGCGCTACGCATTTTAAGAGATTTATGGAGTGAATACCATTAATTAATTGTTTTTCAACAAAAAAGCTCTTGTTGCTGTGCCATAACCATGTTAAATCCCTGTTTAACAAGTAGAGCAGAGAATTTTAAATATATTGTATTGCATGCACAACACACAGGCAGGGCTGCATGATAATGGTGAAGGTAATAATCACAATCACATTTTATCAAAAATTAAAACCTTGAGTATTAATCATGACCATTCTCATTTGATTTTTTAATTTTCCTTTCTTTAAAAAAAAAACAAAAAAAAAAAACTTCTAATCAGAATTATTGCACTTTCAAATAAGCACAAATTAACCACATACAGTTTCCTGATTTACTTTATTCATCTAAACACATTCAATACTTTATGAAAACTGGTAAAACCTCAAGAAGCTGGTCTCAAAATGTAACAGTGAAATTCATCATATTAATTCCAAATTACATTAACAGTTTTCTAATAATAAAAAAAAAAAAAAAAAATTATTTATATATTTATATATATATATATATATATATATATATATATATACACACACACACACACACATACATACATACTGCGGTTGCTCAATATATTCATTTGTTACAGACATAGTCAGAGCGAATAAGACAAGCAACTTTTGTGAAGGAAGCCAGACTAGCTGTATTGCACATTCATTTGATGAAAACATCAAAATGGAGATCGCGATACTCCAACATACAAGCTTGTTGTTGTTTTCAGACATTCAGCCTTTTTTTTTTTAAGGTCAGAGAGAGAACACGGTTGCCAGGTAAGGAAACAGCATAAAGCACTGGATGGAAAATGCTTCCATTTAAAAGAAAAGCTCTGATTGTGGCATTCAAATTGCCAACATATCATGGGCGTAGGTTTAGGGGGGGACGCTAGGTACTAGTCCCTTTCAATATTTTGAGATGAAAAATTTGTCCCCACCAATATTTAGCAAGCTCCTTTGAACTGCTATTTGGATCTTTGTACTGCAATTTGTATGTTTGCACTGCTATTTGGATCTATTCTAATGGCCAGGACAACGACAGTACAAGAAACGCCGTAATTTGATTGGCGGCGGGGTATCTGACAGGCTACACGCGCGGGCCGGGACTACTTTTGTGCTTGCACTAGCAGCGAGCGGGTGGTGTGTGTGTGTGTGCACGCACGCATGTTGACGACGCCGACGGTAAGTTACAAGGGCTGTCTCTCTGCCACCTACAAAGGACAGAGTAAAAACATTTTAATTTTCCGGTTTTTTTTTTTTCCCCTTTTTGTACTTTGTAGATGCCACCCAAGAAGAAGAAAGGGGACATACGAAGCTTTTTCATAATGCAGAGTCAGAGTGTAAGTAGGCAAAATAACTAGCTAGCCACAAAAATAAACTAGCAGTAGTGACTGACCAGGCTTTAAAATGCATATTCTGTGGAAAATAGTATTAACTGGTGACAGTATTACCCAGGATGATAGAATGCTACGTTAGCAAGTAACTGAATGTCAATTAGCCTGTAAGTTACCTTAACTTAGAATCTTGCAGTCAACATAAACGTGAGTGTACTGGAGGGTAAATAGTGTTTATAATAGAAAAAGGTTATTATATTTATTTATTTAGACTGGTTTCCTTGTGGCAGAGTATTTTTTGTTAGTGTAAATACTAATGTACATAATAATTTATCTTAATAAAACATTTGGTTGTTCAGCATTACACAGTCTCAGATTTTTATTTTTTGAGAGTGCATTTTTGAGATTATACAGTTATATTAAATCACCATTAAATCACTGGTATCTTACAACAAAATAATTCCAGGGGGTGGGGGGGGGGTTATGGGGGTGTCCCCACCAAAGCTGAGACCAAACCTACGCCCATGCAACATATGGCAAACCCAAGCTTACCAATGCAAAATAATGGAAAGTCAAAGAAAATTTTCAGCATAAATAACAAGTGGGACAATATTGCAGACAATTATGGTTTAGAAAAATAAATTGTGATTATATCAGAGTGATAATACAATTAATTGTGCAGCCCAAGAAATATTTGTTGATGACATGAAGCACACATTTCTCAAAACGATCACATGAATGTTACATTTTTGAAAATACATTTTTCATCCAAAGCGACATGCATTCAGGGTACACATTTTATCAGCACTTGTTTTCCTGGAAATCAAACTCATGACCTTGCTGTTTTACTGTTTGAAAGCTATGCTATGCTGCTATGCTGGGATAAAAGAGCTGTCATGTGTGCTGACAGGAAAACAACGTTACTATCTACTCCATATTCATCCACAGAGATCTGAAGCCCCTGGTAGTATATACATATTTTAAAGCAAGCACATAAAGAGGGCTCTGATTGAGGCTTTGGATTGTAAATACAGGCTGCAGGTTGATTGTGTGGCTCCTGTGCGAGCGACACAATATGCGTTTAAGTGCCACAGTGCACTGATTGAGTTTTGATGCGGCAGCCATGATTGGAATCACAAGCAACTGACATCGAACTTCAACTGCATTCGTTTTACTAGGGTAGCCCTAATTACACAGTCATGGTGTTTTCACCAAACGGTGGGCTAACTCTGT
Organism: Carassius auratus; assembly: GCF_003368295.1. Taxonomy (NCBI): domain Eukaryota; kingdom Metazoa; phylum Chordata; class Actinopteri; order Cypriniformes; family Cyprinidae; genus Carassius; species Carassius auratus. Next base: position 18,774,804 of record NC_039249.1, read on the forward strand.
AACTTGAGCTGAGGGGAAAACAAATAATTAACAGAGCTAAAGAATCAGAAGGATCATTTTTTTTCGAGCTTGTTTGTTTGGTCGGGCGGCTCCGTCTAGCTGCTAAAATGACTGATGGCGACTTGTATTACAGTAATGACTTTGCATGCAGTCTACAGCTGAAGCTTTTCAATTTAAACAAACACTGGAGCTGCTGTGTGTGCGAGTGTGTATAATCAGGGCTGGGAATAAGTGTTTAAGGAGAGCAAGAGGAAAGTAATTAAAACGGAGTGTGCTACAGGAAGCACAGGGCACTGGCCTGTGACCAAAGACTGTTAACTCCAAACCCTCACAGTAAATAGTGGCGGGATTACTGCGGTTTTACTGGGAGATTTCCCTGTGAGGTATGTGTGTGTGTGTATGATTCTGAGGGGTGCCGTGTGTATATGTGTGTGAAAGTCAGTAATCAAAGACTAGTCACCAATCAGCTGTTTTTTTTTTCATTCCCTTAAAGACGTAGTTCACTTTCAGAACTAAAATTTACAGATAATGTACTCAATCCCTTGTTATCCGAGATGTTCATGACTTTCTTTCTTCAGTCACAAAGAATTGTTTTTTTTTTTTTTGAGGAAAACATTTCAGGAATTTTCTCCATATAGTGGACTTCTATGGTGCCCCTGAGTTTGAACTTCCAAATGCAGCTTCAATGCAGCTAGTTTGAGCTTCTTTGCATGTTCACCTTGTAAATACTGGGTCGGTACTTCTGCAGCGATGTAGGACAATTTTAAAGTAGGAGGTGAAAATGAGATAGGGGATATTTTTTAAATACTGTTTCGAATGGGATTGCACAGAGTAGGCATGCACATTGCAGAGCTACACAAGACAAGTGTTGAGGTAAAAAAGTATATACATATTTTATTTATTTATTTATTTTTTAATGGCCGATCGTTTTGCTACAATAAGACCCTTCTTCCTTGGCTGGGATCGTTTAGAGCCCTATGAAGCTGGAAGTTCAAACTCGTGGGCACCATAGAAGTCAATTACATGGAGATAAATCCTCAAAAAACATAATTTCTTTACGACTGAAGAAAGAAAGACATGAACATCTTAAGATGAAAAGGGGGCAAGTACATTATCTGTAAATTTGTGTTCTGGAAGTGAACTACTCCTTTAAGCCTCTTTCAAGGAATCTGAACTAAGCAGAGTCTAAAATGGCTGCTGCCTCAGATGTGATTAGCAATTGCCCATCGCTCCCCCTCTTTAATCATCCACCCACTTATCTCTTCCTTTTCTTTATTTCCTCTCTGCCTGTCTTTCTTCATAGCTTATCCATCCCTGCATTTCTGTTACCAGCCTCTCGCTCTCAGAATGATTTGAAGAAGCGCCCTGCGGGAGGAATAGAGACGATCTAACCTGACTCCCTTCCTCCGTATCTCTGAAGCACCATCAGCGGCGGAGCACCACAGAATCATGCGACACTAGAAGACAATAGAGGGCAGTGGAAACGCTTCCGGAAAAGCTTCGAGACGATGCACCACTGACCTTTTACAGTCGGCTTGGGTCACTGCGGCACATTGCAATTGTCTCTCTCTTGCTCGCTCGCATTGTTCAACTATTTATCATCTGCTATTTTTGTAGTTTTCCCACCTGCTCAGAGATGCTCCTCTGTCTCAACTTCCTTAATTCTTCACCTTTGATTTTTTGAGTTTTTCTCCACTTTTCTTTCCATCCATCTTGCTGCCTGTCATCACACTTTTTCCAGCCCTCCTTTCTTTTCCTCTGTTTTCTAACTCTAGTTTGTTCTAGTCTTTGTGTGTAATGTTGCTGTTTGAGTGTAAACAATTTCTGCAAAATTATGACGCTGAAAGTTCAATGCAAATGGAGGTATCGTCCTTTAAAAGGATGGCAGTTTAATGCCTACAAAAACAGCTGGTTGGAACTACAGGGAGTTACTTCCAGTGTTTGTGACTTAACAAACCCAAATAAATCTCACCTCCAGGAACATGTAAAAAGGACAATAGGACAATATTTCTCTAGGTTACAACTATTTGAAAATCTGGAATCTGAGGCTGCAAAAAAATCTAAATATCGAGAAAATTGCCTTTAAATTTGTCCAAATTAAGTTCTCAGCAATTCATATTACTAATCAAAAATTAAGTTTTGATACATTTAGAGTAGGAAATTTACAAAATATCTTCATGGAACATGATCTTAATGTCCTAATGATTTTTGGCATAAAAGAAAAATAATTTTTTTTTAGCTATTGTTACAAATATACCCCAGCAACTTAAGAGTAGTTTTGTGGTCCAGTGTCACATATGAATCACGATTCTGTCTTCTATCGATTCTAATGGAATCACAACTTTCAAAATCAATGCACTAAAGCAGCGGTTCTCAATACTGTTCCCCCCGTCCCCTCCTCTGCACACACTCTGCTCTCTCTCTCTCTCATAATCAGGTCATCAGCTTGTCACAGCTCCTTCAATGAACTGTGTTCCAATTATATACACTTTAAGTGTGTATAGACAGACAGATATTTTTTTCAGATAGCTACGATAAGCATTACACATGGATGCGCACGTGATTGCTGTGCTGTATTAAAGCTTTAATCAGGATAAAACCGTATATTAAAAGCTAAAATAAGCATTTTACAAATGTTAATGCTCTGGCAGTTTAGCGAATCACAATTCTGTGGACTAGCCAACCAATCTGAGCCCATTGCGTATCTCTGAGGGAGGGGCTTCATAAAACCAGGAAATCATCAACGCATGTATAGTAGAAGGGACAGAACGGTGCAGAATAAAGGTAAATTATGTAAAAATAATGTGCTTTTTAAAAAACGAAGCATTAACACGTTAGACTGCATCACATAAGCACAATCAAGCCTAGAAGAAAAACAAAAAACAAATAACCACCACTCTAAAGGGGTCATATGATGCGATATCAAGTTTTTCTCTTTGGAGCTGATTGTGCATAGATAAGATCCCTGAAGTTGCAAACACTAAAGCCTCCAAACCAAAGAGATATTCTTTATCAAAGTTAAGTCTCTGCCATACCCCCCCAAAACGGATCATTAAAACAAGGTCCCAACATCTCCTCACGATGTGGAAATATTTGTGTAATGTCACCCAAATGTTCATGCAAAGAAAGAACATGTGCCTTCTAGGGCTGGGTATCGATTCAGATGTCCCGATTCAATTCAATTTCGATTAACAAGCTCTCGATTCGATTCTAAAATTTTTTATATAATATTTTTTATTACATTCAGTGAATACAGTTTTTAAACAAATGCTATTACAATTTAAAAAAATGAACATTAAACATCATGGTGAATTTATACAAATAAATTAAGAGCCACAGGCCTGTATTTTAAACCTTTTTTTTTGTATTGGGTCCTTTTTTAAACAATAATAGGGCCATATAAACTTTAGTATAGGGTCCAATTTTCACTAATAACTAGTTGCTTATTAGCATGCCTATTATTAATATATTGGCTGTGTATTATTGCTTATAAAGTACATATAATGCATGACATCCATAATACTATATATACTATATATACACTATATATTATAAACTAATAATAAGCAGCAAATTAGGAGTTATTTGAGGCAAAAGTCATAGTTAATGGTTAGTTAATAGTGAGAATTGGACCTTAAAATAAAGTGTGACCAGAGCAGCTGGGGATAAAATTCGTGTTTTCATATTATCATAGTGAGATGACAAAACCATGCACCAAACCAGCCATCCAATCAATGAACAGAGGGCGGTAGATGCTAAGTGCCGAATTCAAGATTATAGTATAGGTTAGGGAAATCGAAAACGACAGCAGACATGGAGACACGGGATGCTATTCGCTCTGTTGTGGAGAATATTCCCGGCATTTGCCAACTGAAGCCCGAACATTAAGAGTTTTGTTTCACATTTAAATGGAGGTGATGTTGTGGCCCTACTCCCCGACAGGTTTTGGGAAAAGTTTAATTTATCAACTGTTACCGATCGTTAGCGAGAAACTGGGGAGGCCAAAGTCTGGCACGGCGATAATTGTGATTGTGAATAGCCATGTTCACTCCAGTATTTCACTTGATGGTTTTGTTTTCATAGCATACCTGTGTTTACAGCGGAAGTTCGAGGCAGCTCAGCCAGCGAATAACACACGTCATAACCAAACATTATGTGATTGGCTCCCGGGTAACCAATGATTTTAAACTTTAGACAAGCGCCCCCCCACCCAACTAGAAAGTAAACACTTGTCAATTATGTCCTTCCAGACTTTGTCTATGAAGCAAAGCGAAGTAGCAGGGTTTGGTATTTAAAAGGCTTTACCACAGTTAGTGTTGAAACTGTGTTTTTCTAAGCAACAAAAAGCAAAAGCACTTTATTTGGCCTTCCAAAAGTAGATGCATTTTTAGGAATCTTTAAGATTACTTACAACAGAACAGCAACACATTTTATGGATGGCTGTTTGTGAACCTAGGACAGGAAGTACTTATGACTTTGCTATGACTATCTGGCGCTTCTGAATCAGCTACTGGAAGGTATGTTTTGTTATTAATTTAAGTATTTGCTATTAAATGTTCAAATGCATAGTTTTGCACATTGTGTGTGTGCGCATGTGTGTGTGAGAGAGAAAGAGAGAGAGATGGTCACATGTGGAGTCAGCTGTCTTAACCATCCATGGCTTGTGTAATGCAAACACAAACAAGCTTCATCACTGTGTCTGTCACACGTATGACTCTTTCGACTTGAACTGATGGGTAGAATTATGGACATTATTAATGGTCTTTACATTTACTTGAAAGATAAAGCTTGCGATTATGGAAAGGGGCATTACATTTCTGATGAGTGCTTGCAGTGTTCAGCCAATCAAAATGCACTGGTTCATTTGGCCAATCAGAGCAGACTGTACTTGTTGGAAGGAGTGACTTCATAGAAAATGATGCTTTTGAGAGAGGCGGGGCATAGAGGACCTACAATAATGTACAGTATTTGAAAAATAATGTGTTTTTTGAATATTAAAGCATGTTAAAACATTCTGTAACACCAAAAACACAAAATAATGATCTTAAAAAAAAGTATCATATGTCCCCTCTAAAACAACTCTAACTGTAGGCTGGAGCTGTGACCTACAAGTTAGAAAAACCACAGATATGAGAGGGTACATATCCTTCATCTCCTGATACTGTTTCATTCTTATTCTATTACATACACTACTGATCAACAGTTCCGGGGCAGTAAAAAATATTTTGGAAAGAAAATAATACTTTAATTCAGCAAGGATACATTAACGGAGACATGAAACATAATCTGTCAATCTCGTGTTAATCTTGAGTACCTATAGAGTAGCATTGCAGCATTTTATGACCCTTCATGATGTCATAGAGGGCCATACTCAAAAAACACTTTCCAAAACTTAAACGAACCCTGAAGGAGTTTGGCACAGAAATAGTCTGTCATACAATCAACTCGTTTTTTTTAATACTTTGGTCATGTTTAGCATGAGAATCCAACTCTTTAGCAGTATAAATATATCAAAATGCATGAAAAAGCATTAGACATATTCTTTAAAATCAATCAAAAATAACAATAAAAGTTATAAAAGATTCTATTAAAAAATGTCCACTTGATCTTTGTATTCATCAAGGAATCCTGAAAATATTCTCGCAATTTCCACACAAAAATGTAAGCGGCACAACTGTTTCAACACTGATATTAAGAATTAATATGCATTTCAATGCAAATGCAGTGTTGTGTAAACTAACCACCCGCATTGTGTTGAATTTAAATTTAATTATTTTTCATTCTTTTAATGTTAAAATGTTGTTCACAAAAGTGCTTCGTTTTAATGTTTTTAAATGTCATGCTACCAACACAGAATTACAAAAAAAAAAAAAAAAAAAAAAGGAAATGCTTGTGTTCATTTTATATTGATCACTAAAATTATTAATCGAATGATGGAAAGGCACACTAGGTGCATATCGAGACAATGCTATATAGTTGAGCACAATTTTAGTGTTTAAAAGAGCCGATTCAGGTGTCAGGATTGCTGTGATGGAGTGCATTCTACAGTCTTGGTAAAGTGTGCCAAATAGAGAAAGTCCAAGTGCAGCATCCTCCATAAGGTAGCACTTAGATCCGATCCGCAAGATTTGCGATCGCCATGCAAGCTGCTCATTTGTTTCCCAGCTTTTCCTGATTTGCATAACTCTTTAACAAATCTTCGCTAATACAACACTGACAGCTCATGCAAATAAATGTCTGTAAGCAGTTGGAATTGCCTCCTCAATGATAATACACTGGTGTTAAGGATTAAAGGGCAGGAAGTAATGCTCTTATCTACCTTATTGATCCAGGTCTCAAATCCATCTTTGGTGGTGAGGAACAAATCTGTGAGAGATAAAGAGAGAGAGATCATTAGTTATTTCACAAAATGACCAGACCTCCTTTCTTTGCCAGAGTGATTCTAATTCAAGTAAGCTAGTACTGCAATGAGTTTGAGAGCCATCATCAACAGGTGGAAGTATAGATCCCTGTGACAGAAAGAGAAATGGACGAGCGCCACCTTGCTGGCAGCAGTGGCTCCTTATTCAGTCCTGTCACACAGTATTGCACAGTAAGAGACTTTGCCGAACCTTAATCAAACAAGCTTGGAAGTGAGGAAGGAAGCAGCAAGGAGATTATAACAATAGACCTTGGGTGGAAGGATACCGACAAAAGCACAGTTGAACCAAGGGGATCGAATACACGTGTGAAACCGTGACCCATGAGCTCAGTGTATTGACATATTAAACACAAGCCCAGCTGTGAAACTGAACCGGAGCTCAATATAAACTGTGTGCCACCTCCTGTTAGAGTCTACGAAAAGCCGACAATTTCAGATGTTCAATACATCGACATTGTTCCCAACATCACCATTACAACTTGCATGATTTTGTCTGTTGTGCATCTTTCTCTCAATAACCAGAACACACCACATGTATTATCAAGCATGATTCTCCTGACAGAGTCCGATATGGAGTTATTACACTGATTGGCACAGACGAGTGGTGTAATTTTCTCTTGCTGTCAATGTTCTTCTTTCCTTTTGTGTGATGATGGCTTCATTTTAGAGGCCTGGACGTTGTTATGGAGATGGAGCAAGAGGCATGTAACAACCCTGTGTTATATTTGTGAGACTTTTATACACAGAAGTCAATGCTTCAGGTGTGCGAGGGTGAGAAAATACAAGAATAAGACACAGTTATATCATAGAAAACCTTTTATTTACTCTTTTAAGATAACAGGTCAATGCTTTATGCAAGTACTCTAAAACTGGTCTGTTCACACAGAAATCAAATTGCTGGGAAGTCCAATATTCCAGCCAAAAAGAACATATGTGTCCCTGGACCATAAAACCAGTCTTAAGTGGCAATTTTTCTAAATTAAGATTTATACATCATCTGAAAGCTAAATAAATAAGATTTCCATTGATGTATGGTTTGTTAGGAATGGACAATGTTGGGCCGAGATACAACTATCTGAAAATCTGGAATCTGAGGGTTAAAAAAATAAAAATAAAATAAAAAATATTGAGAAAATTGCCTTTGAATTTGTCAAAATGAAGTTCTTAGCAATGCATATTACTAATCAAAAATTAAGGTTTTATATAATTACAGTAGGAAATCTTTATGGAACATGATCTTTACTCAATATTCTAATGACTTTGGCATTAAAGAAAAGCTGATAATTTTGATCAATACATTGTTTTGTTTTTTTTGCTATTGCTTAAAGGTGTACCCCAACGACTTAAGACTGGTTTGGTGGTCCAGGGTCAACAGTTTTAATCTTTAATGGATTTTTAAACAATGATTTTTCAGTGTGGGCAGGGCTGCGTGACGGATGATGACAGTTCATCCATATTACTATGAATGGGAGAAACTGCAAGGCACAGTTGGGAAAATCATCACATCACTGCAGCTGCTGATAGAAGATCTGGTTCTTATAGAAACGATCAGTATTGCGAAATGTGTGCTTGGTACTGCACATGCACATTGGCTTAGCAACCTGAAATAGGCTTAAGTAACATTTAACCAATTTATTTAGATGTATGTGTCTAAAAAGACAGCTGAGTCTGCTTATTCTGTGCAGACTGGCTACAATGACGGGGGAATATAAACACAACAGTGATTTGGATTTCGTGATTTGAAAATCTCCCCATTCAAGTAGAGAGTAGTTATTCTTGCATGCCTTTGCAGGGACTTTGGCCAATCACAACAGAGGGTATTTTCATGTCTCAAACATTTTGTTGCAAAAGCAGCCTTTTTCATTTTACAGGTCATATAAAGGATTAATCTGATTTATATGGAGGAGCACAGATAAAAAAAAAATAAAAAAAAAATTGCTGGAAAGAAGCAGAATGTGTCCCCTTAAAAGGGATTGTTCAAAAATGAAAACTGTCCTCGGCGTTTACTTGCCCTCATGTCATTCAAAACCTGTATGACTTTCCTTTTTCTGCAGAACACAAAATAAAAAATTCTGGGAAATCCTTCTTTTTTTATATACAAATGGAAGTCAGTGGTTGTTTGCAAACATCTTTTTGTTCTGCAGAAGAAAGTCATGACGTCAAGAAAGCAGGTTTGGAATGACGTGAGCATGAGTAAATGATGATGGGGTTTTAATTTTAGTGTGACCTATCCCTTTAAGGGAAAAAAATGGTGAGCCTGTGGGTGAGTTTTAAAGCCAGTGTCATGAGGTGGGCCAGGACAGATGTTTAAGGCGATTAGGGCATCTGTGCTTGTGCTGACCTTTGAGTAGAAATAAAGAGCAGATACTGAACTCAAGAGCTTGTGGTTTGGCTGTAAGCCTTTGTCCTCTGCCTCTCATTTTGTCCTTTTCCCGTCCTCTCAAAAAAATAATTTTCTTCTCCCTATCTCACTCCTCCAGGTCTCACACATTCCATCTCTTATCCCACTTTTCTCTCTCTCTTTCTTGGTGAAGTGTTGTTCCCTGTGGGAGTGGAGAGCTCGCTGGCAGTGGCTGATGAGGTGCGGAATAAACAGCTTCATTAATCAGACTTAGAGCAGTGCCACTGGTACAGTCGGCTGATTACACTCAGGTCTGGGGCCTCACATATGTGCCCGTGCACACACACACATGCACGTGACACATGCACAGTTCTCAACGTACATTGTCATACACCAGCCCCTTTAGACAGCTGGTCCACTTAAAATATGTTCTGCTGATGTGTAAAAATAGCAACTTTCATTCTAAGTGACTATTACAAAGGATAGAGCTTTTAACACACTCAGCAGTTTGACAAGTGAAATGTTAACATGACCCTGAAAACAGGTCCTCTTCCAAAATGTCATTTTTAAATTACCGTACAATTTTTACCATGTGGTTTTGGTGCCAAAATAAACAGCAGCAAATCTTGAACTGATTGGACAAGTTTATTCAGACACAATGGGTTTTTATTATCAGTTGTTTTAACATTTTTGTTTAATCACTAACATCAAATCAATTTAAATTATTTTGGTGAGATGTAAAAAATTTTATTTAACTAGACTGTCTGCAGTGGGTGAACTTAAGAGAAGTGTCATCTAAAAAATTCGAAGGATTTTTATACAAGTAATTTAAAGAATAACAAAAATATATATATATTCTATAAACTTAAGAGCACCTTTATGTATTAATAATGACAGAGCTAGACATATTGAATTTGTGCACTGCAAAGGTTGAGACAGACCATCTCAATAAACCTTTCAGAAAGCTTTTTCACTAAGGCTATTAATATTTCAAATAAAGGCTTTTTTTTCTAACACATAACAGACACGTTTGATTCTCAATGCCAGTTTAAACTGATTTAAATTGCTTTCTTGTGGAAAAGTTAGCAAGTAAGATGGCCTTATGTTGCACGGCCATGGACCCCACTCTGATGTATGTTTTTCAAGAACTGCAAGAGCTTTTCAAAACAGCTCCAATCTGAATGATTGGCTGCTCTGCCAGTCCACCCGGAAACCAAGTTTTGTTTACAAGGCAGCAAGCTGCTACTTCAGGGTTGTGCCGATAACCAATAGTATTGTGTATCAACAACAGTCAGAGATATAGATGATAGAGGATGTCTTTGTTGATAGTCAAGACGATATTAGGCTCATTCTCCTATTAATGTATTAAATTAATTATTATTATTAGGCTGCCTATTATAATTTGGCTATTATTATCAAAATTGCCCCGCTATCTCACTGTAGCACCTTATTTCACACTCGTGCAAATGAGGATTAGAGCCTGTAGCCGAGTCTCCAACAACAAACACAGATGTAAATCTCTGCTGATAGAAGGTATCTCCTTGCATTTTAACAAATAATCTGAATGGCCTATACATGTGCAATATTTTAACTAAGCCCTCACTAACTGTGTTTAATACCACAGTTATGTTAGAATGTATTTGATTCTTATTTTGTGGCAGCGCGTTGGGCTCATCATGGGGTGCACAGTCCGAAATTCTGTATGACTGATGTATCTGTTAAATTTATCTTTACTCCAAATATATGAACTTACCCTTTTTACATACTTTTAAATTTAACATGTTTGTTTATGTAAAATATTTGATGTTAAACTGTTGGTCTGAAGATAAAAATATGCTGAAATATTTCCTTGTTTGCTCGTGTCCGTCTGTTTTTTTAATTCACCTTCACTTTGCACTTTTTGCACCATGCAATTTATAAAATAAAAAATATCTTGAGCGGATCAGTGTAAGGTTAGTCACCCTCGTTCATTTTCAACTGCTGGTCTTTAAAATAAATCTACTTTTTATTTTCACCATTGACTGCAGTTCTTTTAGACTTAGGCAAACTTGTCACAGGACATGCTGTCCTAATAGCAATGTATGCCTGTTGTATCTGAATATATATGAAATAGCCCTTTTAAATATTTTATATTTAACATGTTAGTTTATCAGTATGTTTGAAAGTATATTATTTTTGATTAATGGTGCTTTCATAGGCTCTCTCTCACGCACACACACACACACACACACACGAGAGCCTCTCGCTTGAACTCATCCACCCACCCACACACTCACGCATGCACAATAATATTGTGTAACGGCGATCTCACAGGTTGGCAGTATGACGATTTGTAAAATTACTATATTACCAAACACTATGCTAATGCTGATACCTTGAAGGAAGATCTAGTTGCTGGATTCAGTTTGGAAAGTCTATATAGCATCAAATCTTTGAAAGATGTTCAAGAGTTTTGCTTGAGGCTATCCGAGTAGGAAGAAAATGCTCCGGTTATTTGCGTAGTATCGGTTCCCTGAGATAAGGACTGTTGTTTGACGACTGCTTGGGGAAAACTCCCGTTCACTCTATTACTGAAGCCTGATTGGTTAACGTTTGTGTAGCTGCACGAAACAATGGTGCCAGCCAGAAGGGGTGGAAATGACCGTTATAAAAGTCAGCTTGGAGGACCATCTCATCGGAATCATATGACTGAAACGACCATCGATTTGCATGCAGCTATAGCATTGCAAGCAACTGAGGTTACATGAGTAACCAAAACGTTCCTTATCAGAAGTTACTTCCCGTTGCGTTGTCGCCAAATTGAAGAATCTAATAAAGGTAGACGGCGACAACTGCACAAATCTCCCCAACAGAGATTCTATTGGACGAGACGCATGGGACCTTGTTCGCCATAAGTTCCAAGGAGGGCTAAAAGGGAAATGACATTGGCTCTAAACGGAGTTGAGAAAACCTTTGGTACATAACCACGGTGTGGTTGAAGAATGACTTTACAGTCATTGCGTCCAAACTCAAGACAGGATGTACTGACAGACAGGGCTTGCAAGTCCACAACTCGACTGAAGCTATGGGCAAAAGCAGGGATGTTTTGTGTCATGACCCTTAAGCCGGCTGTTTGAAGCATCTCAAAAGGGGAGTCCTTGAGATCTTTCAGGACTATAGACAAGTTTCATACTGGCACCATCCTAGGGCGAGGAGGGTGTAATCACTGAGCGCATATAAGAAACTTAATGACCAAATGGTTGTCACATAGACTTTGAGTGTGGAAGGGGTGCACCCCTTTATCTAGAAACTCCTGCATAAAGGTTAGCATGAGGGAGACGTCATATGACACCAAATCCTGGTTCCATTCTCAACACCAGTCACTGAAGACTGACTACTTGAGGGCACTACTAGAGGCACCTTGTAGACAGAGCTTTAGCCTCTAAAATGGTATTAGTGACTTTTGCTGGGAGTTGTTTAGACTCCCATCTAGTGACATGACATGAAGGCTCCACAGTTCCAGCTGGGGAAGTCAAATCTTGTCCTGCGCCAGCGAGAGAAGGTATAGAGCACGGTGCTGCAGATAGCAGCTGGATCAGCTCCAAAAACCAGATTTGTTTCCTCCAGAGAGGAGCCACAAGTAGGAGAGAGCACTTTGTGTCCATGACTCGCCAGATAACCTGGGGTAGCAGGGAGATCGGAGGCAAGACATACAGACAGGTGCTGGACCAATCGTGGGCCAGAGCATCCCGCTGTGACGTGAAGACCCTAGATTAAACGACGTTGCTACTCACTGAATGTTCAGGGAGGATTCCGGTGTAATCCAAGCTTGAATTTTCACAGAGTCTTTAACTGTTCCCAGAAAGTCACTCGGCATTTGGGTGTCAGAAACAGAGACTCCAGACTTGACTCAATTCAAGGAAAAGGACCCGTGAATATTTTAAAAGCAACTTGAGTCTTTTATTGTAAATACTTATATAACTTAATATTCAAAAGGGGGACCGCATCTGCACCCTGGCATCCATCCAGACCACAAGTCTTAACAGCAGCACCATTTTAAGTGAGCAGAGCATCAAAACAGCTCAGTGGATCACATTAAAAATGCTCAAGGTCGTTTATGGTAAAAATCTTTAAGCGTTATATCCTCTAGTATTTAATTAGCTATTATTTTAATTTTCTGTATATATATAGTTAGAAAATAAACATTATAGTTTCTGTAATAAATAACTAATAAATGATATGTCAATTAGCACTGCGTCATTCATAAATTGTATGTATTGTGTTTTTTTTTTCTTAATGTTTCATCAGTTCATTCTGCTTTTATTCAGTTTAGCTGCAGTTAAAGCCTGGCACGTCTATGAGAGCGAGATCACTTCTCTTTCAGTGTGAAAACTTCTTTATCTCATTTTCACAGAATAAATTGCTATAGTAGCTATTTAACTTGTCCTCTCCATCAGTGAATGATGATTCTGAGAGAAAATGCACCCGATGTCTGTTTGCTAAAGCAATGAATGCTACTTTCATGCATTTGATTATCAGATAAACCTTGCGCTCTTATTTCAAGTTCGTTGTTAATGCTAATCAGCATTGTTAAAAAACATTTATCATTTAATAGAACTGTGCGTATAATTTAGACTCTTACATTTCTGCTCCGTCCATGCAATAAACACGCAGCTTTTGACTGCTGAAGTAATTCCATTGGTATGAAAAGAGCCATTGAAAACCTACAGAAAAGTAAAGCTACTTCCTTTTAGTAAAAGTGAAAGTGACGTGACATACAGCCAAGTATGGTGACCCATACTCAGAATTCATGCTCTTGCATTTAACCTGTTAGCCTGCACCCCAACGTATAAAGACTGTATTTGCTACATTTGTGTAAACAGTACACATTAAAACATGAAGGATGAAAACGCTGTACATACCAGATTTGTCTTAATAATGAGTCATAAACACATTCACAGCTTTTGAATCATGGTTTAGTTAGAAAGGTAAGGGTCCAATGAACGACATCTCATGGAGAACGTGTAGTCCAATGAAGCAATAACGTTATGGATCATAATTCCTTTGTTTATGTTTCAGTTCTTCAGTGACAGAACTGGTTGTGTCCATAGCACATACCAAACTGTACCGAAACATGACTCTAAAACCGATAGATAGATAGATAGATAGATAGATAGATAGATAGATAGATAGATAGATAGATAGATAGATAGATAGGTAGATAGGTAGATAGATTTTAAAATTGTATAGATTTTTTTAATTTTTAATTTTTTACCTGACTTTTGCTTGGAAGAAAATATAGATGCTGCACCTCTTGGAACTTTAATTGAATACCCCTGGACTTGTATCATAAAGAAATACTTAATTTTTTTTGATCCGTCTCAATGAGCGCATAGTCTCTGCATGGCCGCTGCCCAGACAGGTGACACATTCACTGCCCTTCTACATCGTGCAGGGATTCCCTGCAAGAATGGCAACAACGTCACAGAGAAATTGCTCAGGAATTTTTCTCAGCAGCTGGATAGCCACAGTGGAAGGCTTCTTGATTCTTCCACTGCTACAGTTACGTACAAGTTATTCTACAGTGGCGAGCTGCAGACTGAGCTTCTTCCCACTTCGGCTTCTTGATTGCGGAGTCAGCTAAGAGATGGTCTCAGAGAAGATTCTGATGAGATGGTGCTCCGAGCCAACTTATATAGTGCTCGGCTCTGCCCCTTTTGGCGGGCTCTAGCACCATTGGTTTGTGCTGTTACATGACAGTTAACCAATCAGGCTTTAGTAATGGAGTAAACAGGAGTTTCCCCAAGCAGTGGTTAAACGAAATGATGATGCAATGGGAGTACCTTTCGATACGGAGATATTTTCAAATCACAAAATACTGAGCTTGATTTTCAGAACTATGACAATGAAATAAGTTTTTCTACAGTATGTATTTGTGATCTTGAATATTTAATTAAATTAACCTAAATTAAACATTATTGGCAGTTTTTAAGAGTTAATTTAGCTTAGCTCCCTGAAAAAGCAATAATGATGAAGCAGTCACGGGTGGGTTGGAAAGCTCTGGAAAGCACAGCGAGCACCTTGGTCATTTTAAAGAAATGACCAATTAGCCGTTGAACATGCATGATGTGTTTACATGCCTCCATCGTAGCGGGCAATCTGCACAGAATCAGCAGAAATCAACAATCCTTTCAGACACAAACGTCCAATTAAATTTTCTAATCAGAAGCACTGGAGAACATAACAGGGAGTGACAGAGAATAATGTGTCTCTAATACAATTAATCAAATTAATTTGATTATACATGTTGCAGTAATGTACTAAAATATGTCTTGATTAGCATCCTGATTCATTTCATGCTCTCCGTTCCTTCTCTAACAGCACGCAGGCCTCTCTGTTGCTATGCGATCTTACTTTCCCAGCATGCTGTGGGAACTTATATGGCATCATGTGCATATTATTTGTTATTTTCCAGCGGGCACAATACCTCCATTAAGGCATAAATATTTGAAAGAACTGTCACATTTAAATAATTGAGGAGCACCTTCAGATTATGTGTCATGAAGGAAGGATAGTGAGAATAGTGGCTGCCCACGAAAGCTGAAAAGCTCTGTAGGCAGCATACAGATGTAACAAGGCACGTTCGAATCCTATGATTCCTACATTGTGATATCCCAATATCCTGTGTGTTTGTTTCAGTGACAGTAGAGGCAAAATATAAAAAGGTGTCTCAAAGTTGACATCTTGACTAGTGGTCAGTTTGTGTATTTGTATGTTTGTGTACATGTATGTGTTTGAATAATTTTTTTTTCAACTAAGGGTGCTCTGATTGATCTGCAAACCTACTGCTATTGGCCAATAATCGCTTTAGGAAGTTTGATCGCCGGACTCTATTAGGGCTGTGCGATAACCGCAATATCACAACACCACACTATTGAAGGGCAAATTGAAGAGGAATGCAAGAACTGCAGCAACTGCAATTTTTGTGTGTTTCTTTTTTTCGTAAGGTTACGCCCTTCTTGTTTTACACTTCATGCATGTGGACTGAATATTAAACAAGTTAGAAGAGGCTCTGTAGATTTGCACTTAACAAGCCTTGAAAATTTTGTCATTAATCAATTACCCCATGTCGTTCCAAACCCATGAAAGCTTTGTTCGTCTTTGGAACACAATTTAAGATATTTTGGATAAAAACAGGGAGGCTTGAGTCTTTCCCAATAGATTGCCGAATAAATAACAGTGTAAAGGTCCAGGAAAGTATGAAAAGCATCGTCAGAATACTCCATCTGCCATCAGTGATTCAAACGTAATGTTATGAAGCAACAAGAATACTTCTTGTACACAAAGAAAACAAAAATAACGACTTTATTCAACAATTTCTCTTCTCTGTGTCTCCCAAAATCAGTGTAGCGCCATTTTGGCAATCCTGAGCAGTACGCAGATGACGTATGCTCTTCTGTGTCAGCCGCGCTGTGCTAATGCATTGTTTGCTTTCAAACCAAAGTGGAAATACACGTAAAAATACATATCCTTGTGGCGCGGCTGATACAGAAGAGCGTACACCATCTGTCACGGTATACTAACCTTTTTTATACTCGTCAGACAAAATGTAAATTGAATTAAACTGAACACACTTTAGTGTTTATCACAGCAAAGGTCTAAGAAAGTGCACAAAACTGACAATGCATGCTAATCAAGTGTTTCCTAGCAACAACAACTGCGCTAAACACTAATGAGACAAGAAATAAATACACTTATGATCTGCTTTTTAACTCCTGCAGATTTAATTGCTTCTGTCAAAGAGTATTTCTTTACACTGTTTTTTGCTAGCACTTGAACGCACTTTACTGTCTATCACAAAGGTCTAAGCAAGCGCAACGACACTGACAACGTATGCGATAGAGTAGGAGACCAAATGCAACACGTCTCAACAAATTCACAAATAGTAATTCACAAGTAGCAAATTCACGTTCATTATCAGCATGGAACTTTACAGCATGACTCAGGGAGGTTTAAATCCGTGTTATTTTAATATCTGGCCACAAATAAACTCGGAGCAAGGGTTTGAACTTTTATTTTGAAATCGTGATGTTCAACAAATCGCATATTTACAAATATTGATGTATTCTCCTCTATTGGCATGTTAATACATGATGCACTGTATTCCCAGATGAACATTAAGCAACCTAAATTCACAGCAGAGGAAGAGTTTGTGGACCCGAGCTGCTGAAATGCTGACATGGTCCATGACTTTATACACGCTCCCAAATTAAACCCAAATGACAGAGCAATATAATACAAGCACTATCAAAGGTTTAATCCCAAACTCAACTTTAATACTGATATCGCAATCCAATTTTCACTTTAAGGATTAATATTGCAAGATTTCGTGTACTGCTAAAAGCCAAGCGAAACGGCTCTTTATTTATGTGAGATGCACTGCACTGTTAATTTTGCGTAAAAAGATTGTTTTATCGATAAAAAAAAAAACTCATTTCATAAATACAGCCCTTTAAAAATGCAAGTACTTAAAGCACTTTAAGCATCCTGTATGGACCCTGTGTGTATATATATGAACACAC
The DNA here is from genome assembly GCF_003368295.1 of Carassius auratus. Classification (NCBI taxonomy): domain Eukaryota; kingdom Metazoa; phylum Chordata; class Actinopteri; order Cypriniformes; family Cyprinidae; genus Carassius; species Carassius auratus. The sequence continues at coordinate 18,792,127 of NC_039249.1, forward strand.
ACACACACACACACACACACACACACACAGGTATGTATGTACGGTGATAATACCAAATAACGTGTTATTAAGCCACTCAAAATCAGGGAAATTACCTCGCCGATCTCATAAAGGCTTATCTCATAAGCCAATCTCAAGCTGACAACGTGCCTGCCATGAGACGTCCGGCATGGATAAAATATTTATAATGCTTTAGGTGGGGTACAATTCATATTTATTTATTAATTAAGTTACAAAGTAATTTGAAGAATTTCTGTGAAATGTAATTTCACAGGTTGAGTGAATCACTGCATGCTCTCTCACATTCTTTCTCAAAGTGCTCGAATGGCTTCAAATCACCATATCGCGTCTGCACTAGAAGCGAGCTGCACAGTTAGCACAGAAATTGTCCCTTCCACAATCGAGGCAGTGTCGCATCACCACTAAAGTTTATCATTTGCATTTCTTTTTAATTCTCGCCAGTGTTAAGCGTGCATAAGATTCACCTCTTGCTTGTGCTGTTTTACAAGGTCCGTCCATGCGGTCATAAAAGCTGGCCGGCATGTGGATGGCTTGCATGCGGATGACTTCTTTTTTGCATCCATTGACCATCCAAGTGACCATAGGGAAATAGATGGCTTAACAACACAGCCGTTTCACGATTGGCCCGTTTCACCGATGACATCAGTCGCGCGTTTCATATTTAACTTTGACACCTTTAGTAACTTAGCTTCTGTTAATGCTCACAAACACATACTTTTATAAAGCACAACAATGTATTTATTGGAATCTTAATGTTATATTGTGTCATGTTTATCAAAACAAAAAAATAATGAAAAATGTAGTCCATAATTTATTGTTTTTTAGTAGTACTGACTTAAATTAAACTTTATTTTTGTATGCACTGTATTAAGCAGTAAAGTTAAAGAGCTAAAGAGCATTTAAATCACTCAAAGCTGATTAAAGAAATATATGCAATAAATATAAAGATTTATGCAAAAAAAAAAAAAAAGCTGGTTAATGTTACCACTGACCACCAATAAATTTTTTTGAAGATGAGCCATGGCACAAAAATCCACTCTGCATAAAGAAACAGTGTTATTGTTCAGGATATATAATGCTTGTCTTACAACTACGAAACAATGTGGAATTAAAATCACTGTGCCTCCATTTTCCGGTACACACAAAGCCAGCGTCATGTCGCTGGAACGAAAATGAGACAGCTCTCATTTATCTTCCACCATCACGTGTGGAACAGCATGGCAAGAGGAGTAACGACAATAGCATCCCTAAAAGAGATTACATAAGATTTCAAACGTTCATAAAATAAAAATTGAAAAAAGAAGAAAAAAGGCAGCACAAGATTTACAAGAGGACCTGCTGTTGTAACACATATAAACTAGCTAACGTACAATGCGAATCTGAGATACTGTGAGTTCCAGCAGGGCTCGTGCAGTTGGAGGGGAGATTTTTGGAGGAAGAACAGTTTTCCATTATATCTAATGACAGCATTTAAACGAGAACACAGTATGAAGCACAGCAGTGGCCCGCTCTCTTTCAGTGGAGACATGTTAAAGAATCACTCTACTTTCTAACTGCCTTTCCCGGGGCATTATGGGTAACAGCAGAAACACACGCAGAGACGTGCTCTCCGGGAAGAAGAGACAGGCGAGGAGAGATGCAAGAGCATCTGTCTCCAAAACTCCTTCAACTGCTGCTGCCCTCTTTTCCAGCACCCTCTTATTCAGAGCAAAGGGAAGGAAGAAGAGACAGCACAGTGAACTTGTTCAGCGGCAGATGAGTGACAACAAGAGGAGAGTAAAAAGAAATGAGGAAATGAGTGATAGAGCGACCGAGAAAGAGAGATCAATAAATTCTACTCCGTTCCTCTGAGACCGTGTTCACACAACATTATACTGGTTTGTAAGTTATGAAAATGATAAGCACATCAAAAATAAAAACAAATCCAGCACCACTACCTGCAGTAAGGTCACAGACAAGTGCCTTTCTTCTTTTATTAGGACAGATGCACTCAAGTAGATTCCACCATGATATTGTATGCAGGTAGAGGCTTTTGAAGACAGACTTTAATAACACACCACATTACCATTTGTTACTTCTAGAGGAATTATTCAGAGACAAGATACATTGTAAAGGAGAACCTTTTTTAGGATGGTTTAGGAAGTGGTAAAATAAGTTTAAAATTCTATTAACATTAAATACTATTATAATAAATGTTTTTATAAGAAGCCTCTTATGCTCACCAAGGCTGTATTATATGCAAAAATTGACCCACTTTATGGGTTTAAGTGGCCTTAACTACTATGTACTTACATTTGAATTAATAATTTAGTACAATGTACTTATTGTGTACATACATGTTTTTACATTGTACTTATATTTTAAAAAAAAACTACATGTAATTACATCTGTATTTAATTTCTGTAATTACATTTATAATTACACTGTTGACCCATACTTTACACCTTAACCCACCCTTAAACTTACCCATACCTCCAACCCTCTCCCTAACCTTACTCCTATCCCACCTCAATAGCAGCAAAAGTGTTTTACAATACAATATTAATACAATAAGTACATTGTACTTATTTCTTTATGTAAGTACATAGTAGTTAAGGCCACCTAATATAAAGTGAGACCGCAAATATTATGTTATATAAAATAAAAGGCTGCATTTATTATATGTAAATATTATTTTATATAAAATACAGTAAAACAGTAACTTTGTGAAACATCATTACAACTTTTAATACTAAATACGATGTAATTTATTCCTGTGATGCCAAAGCTAAACTTCATTGTCACATGATCTTTCAGAAATCATTCTAATAAACAACATATTTGGTGCTCAAGAAACATTTCTTATTATTACCAATGTTGTAAACAGTTTCGCTGCTTAATACTTTTGAAGAAACTGTGATGCATAGTAAAAAATAAATAAAATTAAACGAAAGTAAAAAAAAAAAAAAAAAAAAAAAACAAGTATAAAAAAAGGATATATATATATTTTTTTAAGTAAAAGTGAAAAAACACTGCTCTGCAATGTGTATCCATGCTTTCTACGGAATACGTAATCACGTTAAAAAGGTCATGCGTGTCCTGAAATGTTTTCATCAAAAACCTTTTATTTTTCTTTCTTTTTGACTGAAGAAAAAAGATTTAAACATTTCGAAGGACATTGGTGTGAGTAAATTTTAATTTGAAAGTGAACTAATACTTTAAGTGGAGTAAAGAATCAAAAATAGTAGCTGGTTGGCTGAAATGACTGTGTTCTTCTGACCAATACAACAAAATATAAAATCTCCATTTTAAGGCATTCCAGATGAACTACATAATTATTAAGGGGGGGGGGGGGGGGGGTGAAATGCTATTTCATGCATACTGAGTTTTTTACACTGTTAAAGAGTTGGATTCCCATGCTAAACATGGACAAAGTTTCAGAAATTAAGTTGTACGTTTGAAGGAGTATTTCTGTTCCAAAAATACTCCTTCCGGTTTGTCACAAGTTTCGGAAAGTTTTTTTTCGAGTATGGGTCTGTGTGACGTTAGATGGAGCGGAATTTCCTTATATGGGTCCTGAGGGCACGTTTGCCGGAAGAGCGTGCGCTCCCGTATAGCAGAGCAGAGAGCAGGGTCACCATCGTGTGTTGAAACCGCATGCGGTGAGTAAAACTGCTTCAAATATCTCTGTGTTGTTAACTTAGCTATCGGCGCGTAAGCACATCAAGTAAACAACATTTGATGTTGTCATCAAACTGCAAACTGCAAACTTCAAAAAAAAAAAACTACAAGGTGGAACTTAGTCATTTTCCAAAATCGTTAACCAAATATATACAGTTTCAGTACATACCACATAGAGATGTTGTTGCTGATGCTGCTCTTGTTAAATTTCAGCCTCTGGATCTGATTCTGGATCATAAATATACGCTGAATCTGACTGTTAGCCATGGTTTGTTTTGGGTGGTTTTGTCCTCACGATGTCACAGTTTCCAGACGCGCTCAACTCAAAAGCCTACTGGCGCTCGTGATTCTTTAGCTCTGCCTACACGTCACACCTCCAGCCGGTTGTGTTTTTCCAGGAAAAATCGGTAAATCTTTCTCTTATGAATATAATAAAACTAAAGACTTTTTGGAGTTATGAAAGATGCAGTACTACTCTATAGCTACTCAAGATTAACAGGATATTTGAGTGAAAACGAGCATTTCACCCCCCCCTTTAAGATGCTTAGTGCATATTGCTAAAAGGCTAGAAAACATTGCTATATGAGCCAGTAGACCTGTCATGATTATTCAAGATAATCATTGTGATTACTGCGCACATTCATTTCTAAATCACATACTGCAGTCTAAGTGAATTTTAAGCAAATACAGAAAGGCCACGAAACACATTTTGTGTCTTTTGCCAATGCATTATGTAAGCTTATACAGTATAATAAAAATATAATACACGTTTATTCATATTTAGAACATTAAATTCACTTCATTCATAGTCATAAGAGAAAATCCTCCATATTTTTTGTTTTGTGTTCACTGTGAATAAATGATTCTGCACTTGAGGTGGCTGGATTTCTTTATAATAAAAAGCTCTGCATAAACAAAATCTGTCAGAAAATTTGACTTAAAGAGAAATGGCTATTCCCACAACATACTCCACAACAAAATTCAGTCACACTTTATTTTAAGGTCAAATTCTCGCTATTAAAAAAACAATTATGAGTTTTGCCTCAATAAACTCCCAATTTGCTGCTTATTATTAGTTAGTAAATCAATTGTTAAAGAGTTATTTCATTCAAAAATGAAAATTCTGTTATTAATTACTCCTAAGACCTTTGTTCATCTTCAGAACTCAAATTATGTTTTTTTATTTTTTTTTGATGAAATCTGAAAACTCTCTGACCCTCCCATATACAGCAATTGAAATGTTCCCAGGTCGAGAAACATTGTAAGGACATCGGTAAAACAGCCCATGTGACATCAGTGATTCAACCGTAATTTTACGAAGCAAAGAAAAAAACAAAAACAATTTATTTAACAATTCTTCTCCCCCGAGTAACAACATCCGCCATTTTGGTGAGTACCCAAGAACGTAATTGGTGTAACCAGCGTTGTTTACGCTCGGGGTGAAACATAAAACTGAAGTTGAGCCACTGATGTCACATGGACTGTTTTACCGATGTCCTTACTATGCTTCTGGATCTGGGAACATTTCAGTTGCGTTGCTGTCTATGGAGGGTCAGAGGGCTCTCAGATTTCATCAAAATATCTTAATTTGTGTTCTGAAGATGAACGAAGGTCTTATGGGTTTGGAACGACATGAGGGTGAGTAATTAATGACAGAATTTTCATTTTGGGGCTAACTAACGTGTAAAGTTTAGGTACTGCGTACGATTATGGTCATGCAGATTAAGTACTAATAAACAGCCAATATGTTAATAATAGGCATGCTAATAGCAACTAGTTAATAAAAGTGAGAATTGGTCCCTGTACTAAAGTTTTACCCAAAATCCATTTACTTTCTTTTTCTACAACTAAATTTCATTCCTGTGTCAGCAGAAGGATCCACCTCTTCACTTTTACACACTCTCACACATACACGGTCACATCCTTTAAAAGACATCCTCACACTTTCACACAATCATTCAATCTTTCTTTCCCACCAAGATTGTTCCATTACCGTGGATGGTTCCTAGTCAGAGGGCAAATGCTATAGCTCGAAGATAACACGTAATATCCTCCAACAGCATGATTCTCTAGCAGAGAGTGAAGCACAATCTAATGGACTTCCATTGCTGTCTTACTGCTATTCTCAGTTGTCATCTATTATACACCTAGAATGCCACTTGGTATGTAATTTTGTCATATTTAATTGCACAAATTTTTCCATTTCCTGTTTTTTTTTTTTTTTTTACCATGACTGAAAGTATGATTTTTTTTTTTTTAAGTGTAATTGTGATTTCTAGCTTCTACCACATTTGCCTACACCTTTCACAATTGGTTAATCCTTGGATTTCCTGTCAAACTCAGTACTGATGAGAGGAAGTCATGATGGATTTAGTCACAGAGTGCATCGAACCGTCTCCATCAAACATGCAGGGCTATGATGTGGGTGAAATATTTCAGCATCACCCAAGACCCGAATCCCAAAATCCGCTCTACTTCACAGATAGAGGTGGCGGTTTCCATGCCAACAGAGATACAAGCATATCCAGCACCTTATACCCCAAAACCAACATAAAGCTCAGCAGCAGGGCTGTGATAATTTGGTGTTTGTGTGCATGAGTTATTATACAGCTGCTAGCCAATCAGACTTAAGCTACAGCATCCCAAACTTACCACTCAATCAGGTTACGGGGCACTTGCAATTGAGATTTGCTTTGTTTAACCAATTAAAAAAAGAAAGAAAGAAGACAATATGTTTTTGGTTGAGGATCATGCAAACATTCATTTAATGTGCTTTAGTTAAAATTAGTGTGCTTTTTCCCACTCCCTGCACACACCCACACAAGTCATATACTTTTTTGATAGTCAGAGCCGCTGACAATCACCCTGAGAGATCTCTTTACACCGTGAAGCACTGTAAGTGCTTCTGTTTAAAACTACAACACAGACACACCTTTTGTTCACTTTGTTTTGTAGAGAGAAATTACATCATTTTATTTTTGGAACAGCATAAAACTATACATACTATATTGCTGCACTATATAGTATATACTGTACATTCTGCTGTTCCCAATATACAGATTGTCAATAGATACAGATTTTGTAGCAGAGAACACCCAGAAAACCTACTAAATTTGCCAAAATGTGCAGTCTAAATTATTTGAAATAATTATAGTTTCAAAACTGATTTAAATTCTTAGAATCATTCTTAACATGGTTTAAATAAGGTTAACTGTGAAACAAGCAAGATTTATAAGATAAAGTGCATCAGAATGATTTACATATAATCCACGATTAACCAAATGCTGCTTATTGTGTATTAACACAATTTGTTAGTACTATTAAATTTCATTCTTGTTTAATTTATACCACGCAAACCTGCATCACATTAAGTTTATTAGGTCATTTTAAAACCATCCAAACAGATGGAAATTTTCTAAGCAATTACAATAAGTAAATCCTAAATGTTAGGCTTCAATGTTTTTGAGTGTACTGTTTTTTTAGACTATTTAAAACAAAGTATTTTTAAGTATTACAAATATAGTACGATATCCATACATATCCAGTATGTTTGCATAGCCCATGTTCAAAATGGAGGCCAGAAATGTGTTTCTGTTAAACAAAAGCACATCAGCTCTAAATAATAAAGAAGGGGAGGCAAAAGTACTGATTGGTAGTTAATTACGATGCATTCACAACTTCTGAGCTCTCATTAGTTCCAAACAATGCTGACATGCTGCACACCAAATGATCTCCATTATCATCGGCTCGCCTGCCGCGAGCATCTTCCTCCGCCTTTGAGGCACCATGCCGTCAAAGTGAGCAAAACCATTGCTTTCTCTCTTCATGTCTTGGTGCCCATACATGTGAAGGCAAAAGATGTAAGAATGAGACATTTTGGGCTGGAAGTTTTGATTTATGAAAGCTACAGAATGTTTCACACTACAATGATCTCTTTCATTGCAAAAGATCAAGGAAAAATGTGATGCCTCATGATGTAACCCCAATAAATTTAGCTACAGCTGAAACATCAAACATTCAACAAAACAAATCATGCCACCAGTGCTAGCACCAAGAAAACCTTCAGCCCGCCCTCTGTCTGAAGACGTTAGAGGGTGCATCTCATATGTATTTTGGCTGATGCCGCAGGGCTTTTTCTAGATCTTTCTCCTGAGGTTCAAAAGGTGGAATGCCGCTTATTTGTACAGCTGTTACTTCGCCAACTAGCCATGACTCTATCTTTAATTCCCTTGAGGGAGTCAACTAGCTAAGCTAGGCTGTCCTTAAGGTCCGAAATGCTATAGATGAGATCAGACAATGAAAACTTGAGCAGGACAGGTGAATGAGACTTTGATGAAGAGGCTTACGACAGAATGGCGTGGAATGGAAAGACTCTAAAGAGACCTGGAAGAACAAAGTTAAAAGAACACAAGATTTTGATTTCGGACTGTCATCTCAACAGAGAAGTTCTCAGAGGTTCTGTTGTCTTTAACCTCTCTTCTCCAGTTGAGACGAGGACGGCCTTTGACATTATCAGGAAAAAGTCATGTCACTCATCCATGAAACAGATACCCTGACCAAATGACATTCAGACGGCAGACGTGAAATGCTTTTAACTCTGCAGATGACACCTTGAGCCTGGACTCAGGCATACACCATGGTAATGGCCTGACAGTGACCGTTCGACAAATCTGTAATTACATTCCTGTGAAGACTTCATCTTGAATTCTGAAGTCATGCTGACAAAGTCACTCCATCATTCTGGTAGAAGGCCACAGGCTATATCCTATGAGATTAGCACAGCGTGGTCCAATATGATCAGTGAGGAGCACAATTCACTTCAAACAGGCCATGAGGTGGAAACAAACGAATAAAAAGAGACAGAGAGCATGAGAAAAAACTGACTCTTTCTCAAGGTCAGTCATTCACTCTGCAAGACGCCACAACCACAAGCACAGTCTCTTCTTCCTTTAAAAAAAAAACTTAGCTCAGAAAACATGGGATATTTTATGCATCTTGATTATGAATCCATCCTGACATTTAATTTTCTGACTCGAGATGCACTTCAGAGGACATAAACTCTCTGTATAGAAAATATATAATGAAACTCAGTGAGTTGGCTTTAAGGATAACAGAGATTCAAAAGGTTTTTCATGTAACCATCCAGTTTCAGCTTGTTAACAGACTCGTATGCGTCACCTACATTTTGTAGATCTACGGCGGTTCCCAGGCTGAGGATGTCTTTACAGTGTGTTAAGAGAATTGAACTATGCTAAATGAATACTGAATGAATTTCATCTCAGAGGAAACAAAACTTCATCGAGATGACAGAGAGGGAATGAAAAGAGGAAAAGTTTTGGTGTTGAAGCAGGGCATTGAATCCAGAGCAATGGAAGAACTGGAGTCTATAAATAGATGCTGCATAAGCCAATATCTAAGCCAACAAATCCGCCGCGTTTCTCTAACCCTGTTTTTTTTTTTTTTTTTTTAAAGCACTTCATTCATGAGCATGACGGCACTGGCATAAAATGGAGAGATGCTATTCTGAGGGGATATAATCTTGTAAAACCATTACGAGAACAACATAGGTGGAGTGGAAGAGATTATGCCAACCCCACATATTCCTTATTCCATTTCGCTCATATTATGCTGGAAGACAGAGCAATGGGAAAAGCAGCCCAATTTATTTCACTAACAAGCTTAGATGCTCAGGCCACTCACATGATTTTATTTGTGTCTGCCTGCTTTTTGTTAGAATACAAAATAAGAAGTCTTTCCAGTCACATGATGTGCAAATCTGTGGGATGCAGAGAACTGTTTACAAATGTCACATCTTAATATTTCCTACATCTAACTAATGCACATGCAGAAAAAAAAAATTACGTCAAACATTCACAGGTCAATGAAGATCAACAAACAAAATTATTTCAAGACTATAACTCCCTTAAACATGGCATTGACATGTTAAGCATCTGATTCTTTTTTTAGCCAGACCAAATCCATTTACATATTACATAAGAGGTTGTGTTAACTTTATCTGTGTCACAATCATGGACTGCCATTCTCCTGTTACTTTTGAGTTTTTTTTTTCCTTATTTGGTCATTTTCCTTTTCTTGTTAGGTTCACTGATTACTCAACACCTGTTTCTGTTACTCCCGATCTCCTGTTATGCCCAGAAGAGGCTCCTGATCGCCAGTTATGCCCAGGGAGGGCTCCTGATTCCCCGACGAGCCAACGGCGGGCTACTGATTCCCTGCTCATGATTCCCCAACGGGCCCAGGGAGGACCCCTGAACCCCAGCTTGCTCCAGTGTCGGCTCCAAGCCCGAATACAGCCAGGTAAGTTTTCCCAAGTATTTGGGGGGGTGGGGGTTGTACAGTAGAGATCCAGCCATAGAGGCCAAGGCGGGGATTGGAGCCACGGCCTCGGAGCCAATCCTGCCATGGCCCCCCGAGTCTCCAGATCCGCCATGGCCGCCCCAAGTCTCCAAATCGCCATGGCCTACCGAGTCTCCAGAACCACCCTGGAGGTCCTCCTCTGCTCCACCCTGTTCCTGTCCTGCACCAACCTCCAGGGCACCCACCACACCTCCCCTGTTACATCCAGGTTCCCACAGAGGGTAGGTACCCCCCAGCCTGCGAGGGGCAATGGGGGTATGTGACGAGTGGGGCAGGGCCGAGAGCTGTGGGAATGGAGCGAGGCCGGTGGAGTGATTGGAAATCAGTGACACCCACCGGTCTCGAGTCCCACAGAGGAGATTGGAAGGATACAAAAGAGGAGCGACAGCAGTGAAGGACGAGAGAGGACCAGGCCTGGGCTTTATTTGTCTTTTTCTCATCATTAAAGTTTTATTTGAATGTCCGCCGTTTCCCCCCTCATTCTTCTCGTGATTATGGAGTTTTTACATTATGACAGCTTGCTATTTGATAAATGAATCCGATATTATTGATTAAATTGGGGGAATAAATTGCATGAGCACAGTTTCTGTTGTCTTATTCACATTGCAAGAGCAAAACTATCAAATTGACATACTTGATTAATTGCAGCAGCATAACCTCATTGCACTGCATATAGCTGAGTAAGGATAACAAATATGCATTTGCATTTACATCTTCATTATATCTGGTCAAAATCTGTCTCAGACCACCTCCAAATACATTCAGTGATCTGATCACAATATGTCTTCAGCCTGATTCAGACAGTAATTGTTTCTCGTGGGACATCTGTAAAAATATAATTTTGCATGGTTTCTCAGAGATGAAACTGAAAGGTTCAGATGATGATTTCTTAGTGGTGGAAGAGGGAGTTGTGTTTTCCTACAAACCTGGAAATGTGGTTCTCAGATCACAGAGCAGGCTCATGCTTAATATTTAAATATCTTATTTAACAACAGGAAAATTGCTATGATGGATGTCATTTAAAAAATGTGGGAATTAGCAGAGATTAAATGTAACCTTATTTATACAAGGTAAACATTTGGCTCAGCTACTTGATCGACTTGTAAAATTATTAAAATAATATATATAAAAAACATGTATTGCATACCCGTTGACATAATAAAGGCACATTATTTAGTAAACTTAGAGACTAGATTAGGAAATCAATAATAAAAATTCAGTTGTGATTGACTAAAAATAATAATCACATGATAATACCATATTATAGAGGGTGACAAAGCTATTGTATAAATGCTAAAGTCATTTAGCAGACACTTATCTAAAATGACTTACAAATGAGGACTATGGAAGCAATCAAAATCAACAAAAGAGCAATGATACTCAAGTGCTATAACAAGTCTGAGTTAGCTTAATGCATTACACATAGCAAGGTTTATTAAATTATTATATAATTAAAAGGAAACATAGAATAGAAAAATAACAGAGCAAGTTAGTGTTAGAGGCCTTTTTGCTTTTGTTAATTGTATAATAAAAAAAGGAAAAGGAATAGAGAGAATAGAAAAATAAGAGAAGCTAGTGTTATTATTATTTTAAAGAAAACAAGCAGTTAATAAATTAATAGAGTGCAAGTCTAAAAGGGGCAAGTTATTTTTTTTAAAGAATAAACTTTTTGAAGATAGCTAAGGATTCAGCTGTTCGGATAGAGTTGGGCAGGTCATTTAAAAGCCTCTTTGGGATGGTACAATAAAGTGACATTCACATGCAGAATGCAACCTTCTAGAGGTAACATTAAGTCTGAAGGAATGAATTTAGGTAAAGACTTGAAACACATCGCACAATTTGTACAGCATGGACTATATAAGTTTTTTAAGACATAGCCACTATGAACTGTCCTTAAAAACATCTTTAAAATCTCTCTTTCTATATAAAGAATACAGGCTTGGAATGGCATGAAGGTGAACTATCCCTAGACATCACACATTTGGAACGGTCTGCATGTCATCAGGTACAAGAGGATGTATGTATTATGAAATCTCTCTCCGCCTCCATATGTTTTGCACAAGTTTCTGAATATAAATGTACATGTCTAGTCTGTGACAACGCAGCAGCATTATGCAAGTAATCATAATAGTTTTAAACAAGCACCCCGAGCACAAACAAAATGCCAAAAAAAAGCATGTGGGTGGATAAAACTGGCCCTGGGGTGGCAGAGAGTGAAGGAGAAAAGCGAAGACACAGAGAGTGGGAGAAAACGAATCGGAGCCAACTGAGTCTTCTGGGATGCTGATCCATTTAAACAGACTCTTCCATTAGCTACAGCCACTAATTGAGTGAAGGACAAATAAAGTCACGGTCCTTTTTAAAAATGCATGATTAATACACACTGAACTTAATTAGATCTGGTGGCGCAATCTTATCTGTTATTGTTAATTATGCCTACTATTTCCCCAAAGGAACAGATTAACATTGGACATCAACTGTGCGGGACAACTTCAGCGACAAATCTGCTCCCTCGACTTTTATTTATCATGTAAATGTTACAATTTAGCTCTTTGATATACTGTCAACTGTCTGGAAGGCAGTATATATCAGCTCTGTTCCTCAGAGCATGTTTACTGCTTATAAAAACGGGAGGCAGCAAGAAGACATACATATTGAAAAATAATGAGATCTCTACCCACATTGTTTCAGGCTATTTGTCAGTAAAGCTGTGCCAGGTCTGTACAAGGAGAAACTCCCAATCGTTGTGTTATCCACTTGCTATGTTTTGCAGATCTAGCAGACGTCTCTAGGGTGCCAACAATGAGACTGACACCAAATCTTGATAGGTCCAAATTTATCCCTTTTAGAGAGTGCATCTTCTTTTGCAAAATCTGGTTGCTTGATTGGATTGTTGTGTCTTTTTGCACACCACAAATGCAAAGGCATTAAAGTCCGATAGGAAAAACAATAAAAGGACGGTGCACAATCACGGGCATTTGGCCTAATGTAACCTAAATGTGCAAGTGAGAGTCTGGAGGACTGCCGCAGATAATGATTTGATGAACTTCCCACTTCAGCAGTCCCCTAATGTGGAAAATCTGTTTCCTTTACATTGCACGACAATTAACTCGCTGCTCATATTCAGAGAGATTCCAGGTCTAATTGGCTGCAGTCTGGTGCATTGCAATGCAAGGTTGCCTAGCAACCAGTTAGAAAGCAGAATTGGTGTCTTTTGTGCATATTTGCGCATAATGACATTTATAATTATTTGGCAATTACTCCCGATTTTCAACAAGGCTGCACATTCTGAATCTGTGGGTTATCAAGAACATTATGAAGAAGAAAATGCGGAGTAGATGCAAGAGGCATCTCCATGTTGATTGAGTGATGCATCAAAAAAAAAAAAAAAAATTGCAACAGGGACTTACTAAATATATGGGGCTTCTCCATGCTTATTTTGTTGCCATTCTCTTCACGGCTTCTTTGGCTGTGCATTAGCCTTACCTGAGCCATCAAAGCTGTTCATGCAAGGCCCATTAGAGACACATTTAACTGGCCTTAATCATTCACCTTTGTCTCAATTAATTGTTGGTTGTTCATTTTAATAAACCATTAGGACCAGATATCAGATGCAGAGCCTGTAGATCCATAAACGAGAGGGAGATGTTGCATTCAGAGACAGGGTGAAGGCTGAACTTTCACCTTTTTAAAGCTTAAACGGTGCAGTGACACTTAGGTGGATGTAATTTCATGTCTTCTAGTTAATGCAGCCATTCGGAGGGTGTTACGTTTTCAAATGTGTGACCGGAATCTGAGCTGTGACCTGATGGTGACCCTCACCTGTTCATTCACAGAAAGGACATGCATGGAAACAATTCATGTCTTATCTGAGAAGCAATATAAAGTGATCAGTGAAAGGCCATGAAGCCGGTATAGACAATCTGTCAATATGATTTCAAAAGAGGTCCTTCATTGAAGTGCTCATCATTACTCATCATTCATTCAAACTTAAAATAATTTGAACAATGTTCTTCCACGTGACAAACTTTGTTACAAAAGGAAGAGCAGAAATAGATAAGATAAATATGAATACTGGGTGGCCGGCGGTGGTTTTGTTTAAGAATAATCATTTTTCATTTGACATCAAGAGTGTCCTTGTTTAAATTGTTCTTAAAATTAAACACTGATGTAGTACCATTACAGTGAACTACATAGGCAGAGTAATTAGTAGTTATTGAACATAAAATAGATTGATGAATATAATAATATTACATTCAAATGTATTTTAAGAAGAATTTTTACATTAAATTGACTAGTTTCAATAAACTTACAGATACAATTGAGAAAAATATTGAAGGTAATCACTAGACGTGATCAAAGATTCCTCAATAAAAACCATCACCATTTCCACACTAACATTTTCAACAGTGATAATTTGTTCAGCACCAAATCAGTATATTACAATTATTTCTGAAGAATCATGTGACAGGACTGAAAATTCAGCTTTGCCATGACAGGAATAAAATATTTGTAAAATATATATTCAAATATAAAACATTTTAAATTTGTTAACTTTGTAATATTTCACTCTATATCTGTTTTCAAAGCATTTTAAAATAACTTTCTGAGCATAATAGATTTCTCTCAAAAACCTCTTTCCAATCCCAAAATTTTGAATACAAATCCCATATTTGAACAATTTATTAGTCATTTATTTGTCCATTTTAAAAGTAGATAAAGATCACTAAATTTGCTAGTCAAACTGTGAACAATTATATGCTTATTTGCATTTAATTATTTGCATTAAGTATGGTTTTCTCCCTGATATCCCCAATCAAATCACACCAGCCACCCAAAAATGACCATTTAAATGTTAATTAAAAAAAAAGAACAAATCATCTTCTAAAAGCCACAAGACACGGCATTCAGTTCCAGCTCTTCTGAGATCTCTTCTTGAAAGCCTCCACTCACCATCACTAGGGTCTTTTCCTCACACCAAGTCTTGCCACAGCAGAGCAGACAGCCATAATTGTAGAGTAAGTGGTGGATGATTTTGTCGTGGGTGTGCTTTTTTTCTCTCCTGGGCTGTTGTTAATCTGCTGTGATTTTCTCGCAGCTGTAGAGGTCCAGAGAGGCTTTCTTGGTCCTGTCTGCCAATCAGACCCAACAGCACGGTTGCCTGTGTGGCAGCAGAACAGCCTCCAGATGGTTTGGGGGTGGCACTGATGCCAGGCTCCCACCGAGAGGGTGGGAGATAAGTGCTATAGCAGCTCAGGGGCTTTGTTTTAGTATGGGTAAATGGAGTTTGTAGTGAATTACTTTTTGACCTCTTTACCCTTTCTTAGACATAGACACATGCCCAATCTAAGCCTCAACTACACTAATGGACAGTAAGACTTTGACAGGATTCTGCAAGAGAGCATTTAAATCTGTTCCAGCCTTTAGAAGCGCAGGACTATTACAGTCAATTTTATGTGACTGACAGGCAAGCTTAAGAGGAAACTCTTCACCCTTAAAAACGTCTTTGAATTCCTAAACAGCTCTTGAGAGATCATTTGATTTAAACAGGTTCAGAAAACACACACACACACACACACACACACACACACACAGGCATCAGGAGTCAGAGGCACCTGGCAATAAAGAGGATGCTGAAATGCACAACCACTTTTCTGACTTCAATGGTTATAATGATGACACAGCCTTTCACCAGGACAGCAAAATGACATTATTTATGCAAAAAATAAATGTAACAGCGTTGTGACAGGCTACATTCAGACTGCAGTTGATTTGCCTACATTTGTCATAAGTTATAACTCACCCATGATGGCAGGAATCATAAAACTATCGATGAAAAATATAAATTTTCTTTACTATACATGTTTATCTTTCTTAAGAAAAGATATTAGCAAAATCCAAAAAATTGAGCCGGGGACCGGTTGAGTTGACACGGAATGAACCTATATAGATATGTTACTTCACATTATATTATTCTGAAAAGCAGTATATGAAACAGGTCTAATCTAATAAACCTGAGTGTCTGATGTGTTATTAAGCAAAGAAGTATTCCTAGCATTCCTAATCCATAAATAAATCAAGCAGCATTCAGAGTTGTGTAGGACGAATGGGCTTCATTAAGGCTTCTACAGAAATGCAATCTGAAAGCTACCGAATAGAGAACTAGTGAGTGAATCTCTAAATCAGTCCACATAGCAGCAGAACCTTGCAATACTTTCCCTGACACTTCAAAAGACTTCAGAGTGAAGGAAAGACCACAGTAGCATTACTCACCGGCGGTGAAGTCTTTGTTAAGGTCAATGAAAGCATTGGAATGAGGAACGCGCATTTGGACTGTCAAGTTGAGAGCCTTCTCACATTTCAGTTGCCTGGCAAACAATAAAACAGCATGCTTTATACACCGTACACTTGTTTTCTTGACACAGACAGAATAACCAAAAACAAGCTATTGCACATTTAGGAAAGCAGTCTTACCTACTCCTGAGATAGCAAACCATTGACGAACCATCCACAGATCCAAAAATGTCTGGAATCATGTCCCCATTAAAGCTGTAGTGGAAAAGAGGAAGCAGCATTAGACCTCGGAAAAAGCAGAAACCTTTACAAGGGAATGTACACTAAAGGGATGTGGACTGCTATTTCAATTCAATTTTGAGAGTCTGCTTTTAAGATATTAGCCAGCAGAAAGTCACAACTGTACCATAATTCCCTAAGGCAAGGTGTTTAAGATCAAGATCATATATAGAAACAATATTTTCACAAAGCCCGGCTTAAATTAAAAAGAATATACTGCACTTACTCCATGACCAGGGGCTGATCATCAAAGGTCCTGTTCAGTCCTACCTTCTCACTCTGGTCTTTAAGAGAACAGATAACATTCACTGTGCAAATCACTGCTGAAGCATCATTTCTATAGCTGTTAGACCATCAGATCAGGCAGAAATACTGAATAAACCAAACAACTGGAGCCAGTGTAATGTACAGAAAGCACTTTTTTTTATTTCTTTTTTTTTTTTTTTTTTTTATGACCTTACCCAAGGTTTGGTTATGCCCCCAGAAGATGAAGACTGTTTGTTTGAAAGGGTCCTTCTGGTAGCCGGTAACGAGCACATCCATCTGAGAGTCTCCATCATAATCACCCGGGACCACACAAGTTATGTTGAAGTCACTAAGAGAGCCAGAGAAACACATGAACAAGGCAAAATCAACACAATGAGCTCTTACAAAACATGACATATGAAATATTAGTCTTATGGCTAATACAATATGATATATTGATAATATGGAGCTCACACACAAATTATTATTTTATTTTTTTTCATTTTTATCCAGAGGCCCAAACTGACCAAAAATATGCTATTTGGTGAAGTTGTTAAGTATATAGTTATTAAATATGAAATTCTAATAGCTTGTAATGTAAATCAGTTATGTTTTTGTTACAGTACAGCAGACTGTAAGCAGCAGACATAAGTTGTCAATGACTCTCAACAATATGTTGTTTTATGATCAAACCTCAACATATACAACATATACAAAACATAATGCAATGCAATACAGTTATATTAGAGAGAAATTAACATTCTTAAAGTCTGTTTTACCTTATTTGATACACACAATATTAATATAATGTTTAAAAAAATGGATAATGAAGTAATCCTAGTTTGCTTCAGTCCAGTAAATGTTTAATTTAAATATTGATAATAATACAAAGTTTTTCTTTTATTTACTAGCTAAAAGTAACAAAAAATAAATAAAAAATACACACTTGACAAAAGGCGGCAACATTTTTTAGAATTGTGATAAAAGTCTGGTCACTTAGTTAAAGTGATGAACTGTCAGTCAGGTGGCAGAAGGCATACAGAAGATTGTGCTTTTTGGCAAGGTTTTGATCAAGTGATAATTTTAGAAGCCTTAGAAATTCATGTAACGAACGTGATACAGTAGGCTTTATTAGTGTGTGTGAGTGTGTATTCTTACCTAGGGAAAGCCTCTTTAGTCAGATGGACTTTAGGTTTGAAATAAGGAGCTTTAAGATCAGCCAAGAAAATCACCAACTCAGAATCTGAAAGAAACAATATTCTGATGAAATAACACAGAAACAGGGTGTTCAGCACCAATAACACAAATAAATAAACAGTAACGTTAACGTTACATAAAAACAGAGTACAGAGGATGCATCTTGTCACACCCCCTGTCACTGAGAACAATATATGACAGAGCTATGTTATACAAAACATCCGGACATCTTATTAAAACTCTCAAATACTGTACAATAGCAGCATCTTACGTTACTTAATTTCAGCTTAAAAGGGATGATTTTGAGGCATTAATAATCTTAACGTCAGCTAACAGAACTGCACTTACGCTTCCTGATGATGAAAATGTCAGTCTGTTTATCAGAGTTAAAGTCACCGAACGCCGCTACTGTACCAACATTCTCCTGGCCAAATAAATCAGCAGTAACGTCCTGCAATGCAAACGTGACATGTTGTCCCACAAAACTTAATAATAACGTCAAGAACCAAGCGCATGACAGCAACATTCTGCTGTTAGCTTCGATCACAACAAACCGGAACACGGCATGTCGTTCTACGGCAGCCAGCGGAGTACATATAGGCGTTGCGACAGTGTGAGTGCTAACCTGCAGTGTGCGAGTTTAGTGTTGTTATTTAGCTGTCATCTACAAGCCTAGCGGTTGTCGGCTGGAAACTGCTGGAGTTCAAAGCCAGATCTTAGCGATCAGGTTTGGCTTTTTGTGACGAGTGGCATTGAGCACGATTAAGCAGTGCGCATTTGTTCTCTCGGGACATTTTGATCCATTGTGTTGCAGAAGCGCATTACATGAGTTGTCCTGTCTGTGTGGAAGAGAGCAGAGCCCAAAGGTCAGGCGTGAAGTCTACGCCGATCAGGGCTAGGCTATATTTAGGGACTTACCTCACACTGAGCTTCAGGCTTTGAATGTTTAAGGAGTAGCACTTTAAAAGACCCCAGTCCCCTGAATGTCTCACGTTTTGAAAGGCTTTTTAACCCTCTTAATTCAGTGCTTGTTAGCGTCTGCTTCAGCCTGACATTAAAACTCAAGTAGCCATTGAAAGGGTTTTCAGAATCCACATTTGGTTATGTAAGATGGATAAATAAATAAAATCACACTTAGTTTCTTCCTGCTAGAGTTATTTGTGGAAGGCAAACCGTAAAAAAAAAAACAGCTTGCCCTTGTGTTATTCTAAACCTGTACAGAAAAAAAATAATGAATGTAAATAATGTCTGTGCTTCTACCTAATGTCTTCTTTTGTGTTTTGAGTTCTACAAATTTCTATGGGTTTAGAACAACATGGGTGAGTAAACGATTTGTAGCCTAGAGCTTTATAGAAATTTGTGAAATTGTTGGTGTCAGTAACTCAGTATCTTAATGCCTTATCGTCGTATTGAACAGATTAGATCTGTTGATATTAAAGTTTACATTTTGCGATTAAAAGCAATCAAGCAGTTGAGATTTGCAATATAGAATATATCGATTTACATGAGTTTGTATGGTGTGTAGTTGGATACCCTGTGAGGTAATATAGTTTACATTTTGCAGCAATATAAACATTCAAGCAGTTGATATTTGTACTACCTCATTTTACAGTAGGAATACGGATCACAAATGGTCAGACATTATTACCTTGAAAGTTGCACTGGCATTGTAGTTTAGGTGGTGTCATGGTCATTTTCACACATTTTAATTATCATCTCATCCCCTGATTTCAGTCATACCAGGGGTCTTATTTATAAACGTTGCGTAAGCACAAAATGGGCATAGAAACATGCATACACATTTTTTCCATGCACATATCGTGATTTAATAAAAACAAACTTGCCGTAAATACACACGCACCTGCACGGACATTCTAGACCATGCGTTCAAATTTTTTTTTCCTGGAGTGAGAAAAGTAATGAAGTAAACTAGGATTTTAAACTCTGTTTTCATGTCGATATACACATTTACATTAAATACTCCACTCGCATTAATGGAGATAAACACTAAAATTACATAATTGTACAAAAAAACAAAACAAAAAAACAATTACATCATTTTATTAACAATAGGCTACATAATTTCCTGTGGTATGCTATGTTTTAATAACAGCGTGGAGTGCTATAGGTGCACAATAATTAATCTTTAAATTAAACTACAGATCACATGTTGATGCGAGACGTTGATGAGCACTTACTTCGATATTATGGAGGACACTGCTGGATTCAGTGGTCAAACAGTCCATTGTCCGATATAGGACCAATGATAATAGCTTACTGTACAGCTGCAGCTGCATGGAGATGCTGATGGCGTGTGAAGGCATCTACACAACATAATAAAAAATACCATTAGGGCCTATGTTTGAAGGATATAACTAGGAGAAAATGGTAAGATTTGCATTTTTCCTTTTAAAAATACTTTGTCAGTGATGAATCACTGCTTCAGACAATTGTATTTACACTGCAATAAATATGGCTATATACTGCCTATCTGTTTCCACTAAAAATAGCTAAAAGATGTTCATCAGCAAAAATGCATACATTTAATTGTATTTGAAATGTTTAAAACAATTTAAATACTATTTGACCAGTGTAAAAGAATGAGATCAACTATATTCTAAAACAGATCTGAGAACAACTTTAAACCTTTTTGTTTTATGGAAAAATTTATGTGTATGACACAAATGGCATTATAGACCCAATCTCACATTTCCTGAATGTTTTGGTGTTAAACATGGTGTCATATAGTGGAAATAAGCATGGAAATGATATGCAGATGAGGTTAGGCATAGTAAAACTAGGCGTTTTAAGCTCCATATGGTTATTTCGGGGAGGATACGAGATGAAAATGCATGTACGCACGATGTTCCTCTGACTGGGATTTATAAAGGGATTTTTGCGCAGGTTCTGGCGTACACATGATTTTATAAATCGGAAAACTTTTGTGCGTAATCAAAATCTCACTTTTGTGCCTACGTACAGTACACTTTTAGGATGAAATCTATGGAGAGTTTTATAAATGAGACCCCAAATCATCTTTCAATTGCGCATAATTTAATTTGTTGCATGTCCATTCAGTTACCATGCCTGACGAAAATCTCACTGTGTGATTTAATATACTGTATTTTCTGGACTATAAGTCGCACTTTTTTTCATAGTTTGGCTGGTCCTGCGACTTCTAGTCAGTTGCGACTTATTTATCAAAATTAATTTGACATGAACTGAGAGAAATGAACCAAGAGAAAACATTTCCGTCTACAGATGCCAGAGAGGGCACTCGATACTGCTCAGCACCCTCTCGCGGCTGTAGACGGTAATGTTTTCTCTTGATGCTTGGTTTTAAATAAATGCGACTTATAGTCCAGTGTGACTTATATATGTTTTTTTCCTCATCATGACCTATTTTCGGACTGATGCGACTTATACTTAGGTGCGACTTATAGTCCGAAAAATACGGTAATTATTATTTTCTCTCTATTTTCTGCTAACCATCTGAATTACACTGAAGTTGTAGTTTAACTAGTAGAAGCCTGGCGTAGAGTTCACCTAATGAAAAACGGCCAACACTGCCAATGAAGTGAATGTCTATCGCAAATTACAGAAACTTGGTAAATTGGGACCAACTTAGTGATTGGTTCATAGAAAAAGACGCTTGTTACTTTAGAAATAAGAAGGAGTAGCATGAGTGGACTCAAATAGAAACGGTGTGTGTTTATCGACAGATTGTCAGAATATCTGTTTCTCATCTACTGTAAAGTTTTCGCTGTTCACTGTTCATCACACGCAGCTGTTTCCTCTAGTGACAATCTAGACCTTAACACATATGAACACATACATAAACTTTAATTTAATATACATACACTTCTGTGCAAAAGTCTTAGTCTTAGGCAGTCTGTTGTCAGACTGCTTGTGCATTCAACAATCTCACTAGAATATTATTAAAATTAATGGCAAAATTTATGTTTGGAAATGTAAACTGATATTTCCTACTGACATACTACAGCAAAATATATAAATAACTTGCTTAAAACCCTTTTTTGGGGTGAAAATACTAATGTGCCTAAGACTGTACTTTACAAACGTTGCTGCTTTATAAAGAATAACCATCCAGTCATTCACAGAACTGATTAAAGATAGGCACGGCAGCACTCATTTTAACTAAATATCAGAGTGATTGACGGAGATACAGTAGAAACATTATGTGTGGTTTTGTATAAATAATGACCCAGATCATGAAATACATTTATTAGCCTTAGAGTAAGGGAAGCTTTGGAAATGAAAGCCTCCAAGGAGCTTGTGAATGCTATGGATTTATTTAAAATCTTTTTAATGTTCTTTAAGGTTATCCTTCTTAGGCTTTTTTAATTAATAATTATTTATTTATTTTTATAGAAGTATCAGTTTAGGCACCAGTACCGTTTTAAAAGTATCAAAATGGCACCGATATCTAATAAAACCCAATCGATACCCAACCCTAAGTATGACGTTTTAAATTTTTGAAAGCCAATGCACTCATACACCCTTAGTTCAGACTGTTTGATGCCTAATTGAAAATTGGTGCTTCATATATTTTATTTTTCATTGCAGCAAATAATTCAAATGTTTCATCTGTAATATTCCATCGGATGTAAAGGCATAAATAATCCTTAGCGGTATCATGGGGGGAATTCTGTGATTAATGAAATCAGTAATGCAGTCCAGTACTGCTCATCTCCTTCTGTCAATGTCTGATCAGATCTGTTAACAGAGGGTTTGTATGCTTCTCGAGGCAAGTTACTTTTATATCATTGTGGTGAAACTAAAATGAAGGGTATCTTTCATTTGCCTATTGGATGTGCACTGCTTAGCTGGAGTTATCTTAAAAAGAGATGGCTTTGTCCCTGCTACTTAAAAGCTGATGGGAATTATGCTAATTTGCTGGGAAATGTGAATTTTCAGTACCTGAGGTATTGACCCTGGGTCAATTCTATTAAAATGTAAATTGCTCCAAAGTTAAATGTGTCTGAAATAGTGCTCCAGTTGATGGGGTTCCCCTGAATTTCACTCCTCACAAAAAAAGCTGAATCTACTGGTGTCAGGTTCCATTATTCACAGAGTTTGTGCCAGTGACTTCAATTTTGCAATCAAGCTATGTGTGTCTGCAATGACGTTGAATTTGATATATGCATTTGGAGAACAATAGCTTTAGTCTTTTGCATTTTGCTTTGATTGTTTTCCTGGCATGCTTAGCTGCCTTTGCACCCCAGTAAATCTACATTTTGCTGCTCTTAGCATTGTAAATGGAACAGAAAACCATTAAGGTTACAGAGACTAAATGAAGCACATTTTGATTTTGGTGAGTCAGCTAAACCTTGGCATACTAAATAGCCCAAAGTGGGCTTCTAGCAGGTCAGTAGTCTATAGTAGCATCATCAAGAAGCCATGCTGACTTTGAAGTGTGCTCATCACTTCCATCCAGGGATGCTTGAATTACATCTAAAGACGAGATAAGCATCAGAGCTATGCTGATTTAAGTGTTTTTTAACATCTGTCTTTGCTTTCTATGATCAAGCTCTATATATGGACCCCTTAAGATATCCGTTCTGCACCAGGAGAATGAGCTCCTTTGGGAGAAACTTGACTGCAACTATAGCGCAGGTGAGAATTTATGTCCTGGATGTAATTTACTTCTTTATGTAGGTTTAAGAATTGAGGCCTATCTGAGCATTTTATGAAATGGTTGGCTCAGGATAGTTGGAGAACATCTTTTGAGCACTCTATTATGGTCTTTAAATGAGGCATTTAACCTCATTCGGTCTTGTCGCGGTTTAATCTAGATGCACCACCTTTTTACAAATTTTAATTATCAAGTACAAAATTATAAAGCAATGCATTTAAGGTGTCAAGCTGTATACAAATTGCAAAGTTACTCCTGATTTTCTAGTTGATCTGTGTATTAAGTGCACTGGTGTTTACTCATATTTAAAAATAATTTAATTATGGCAAGATGTTTCCTAATTTAATTAGAGGATTCAGAAAGTCTCCAAACCATTACATTTGATTATAATACCCAGCAAACGAGTTGAGTCCAAGCACTAAAAGATTCATTTGGAGCTAGTATGGTTTCTCATTGCTGAGCTCCTCTGTGCATTTTTCTCTTAATCAATACTCATCTCTTTTCCTGCCTACCCTCTTTCTCCCTCTCCTCTCACCTAATCTCGCTTTCAATTTCAGTCTTCAACATGACAATAAATACTGCTATAAAAGCTGAAACAGCATATGGAAGATTAAGAGTTTTCTTGATAGTTCTATTAATTCTTAAAGATGAAGAAATATCGGCCACTTGTTAATGTTTTTTTGGGGGGCTATTTAGCTGAGTTTATATGTATGTGTTATTTGTAAACACTGATTTAGAATTATCTCAAACTTGTTGATTGCTGGTTGGTTGATGATGTCAGTGATGTTAATGATTGGTCATTCCCAAAGGTAACAGGGATCTTGTTAGTGTCGGTGGCAGGCAGACTGATATTTCTGCTGATGCATTGCAAAAAAAGAAAATAAAATTATTTTAAAATATTAGATTTTATTATAATATTATTTATATTGTTAGTCTAAAAACAGCTTATATTGAAGCCTGTCTATCAAAATGACTGTACCACTTTATGATGTAAAAGTGTGGCTAAACACCTCCTCTGCAGAAGATCATCAACGCCTGCTTCTGCATCACTGCCTGTTTAGCCCCACCTGCTGATTAACGCATGTAGTGTTTGCAAGAGAAAAAAACGCAGAAACCAAATCGTAAAGATGCTCCGGACATATCAAGATGCAGTGCAGTGTCGAGATGTGGAAAAAACAGTGGAATAAAGTTTGCTATGCTACTACTGTAGAAATTTAGCAAATTGGTCTGTAGGTACTTGGTTAAAGTATAATGGTGGTCATTATGCCTCTGTGAGAAAATTATTCATGCAATTTGAAAGACGTAGTCATACAGTGTACTTTGTGCCAAAGCAATAGAAAATGATTTATATGGCCTACAAAGACTGCACTTGTGTTCACTGTAAACAGTTTTGAAAAGTATTAGGAAATGAATCCTAGAGATTTATTTCTTAAATGTGTCTTGTTTTTAAATATATTTTTACAGAACAAGAGAGAATATGACCCCAACAGATCTGTGCCCTAATTACATTTATATGCATGCAAACTGTGCAGAGTGGAACATGGAGCTGTCTGTCTAATTCTTATTGCAAAAAATGGAGGGCATAAACAGCTCAGATTGACCTTATGGTTCAATACAAAGGACACAGACTCCAGCTGCTTGTTTTAAAATATTATAGGAAAGTGGTGTGCATGGTGTGTCTGTTTTGTCTAGCACGCCTGATTCAACCTCTCAGCTCATTAGCAGCATACTCGGTGAACTTGTTTCATCCTCCACAAAAACGATGGAAAAGCCTTGTTTCTTGAGCACTGCATACATGAAATCTATGTTTTCAATCTCTTTCCTCCATCCGGACTTCAACCTGTTCCTAAAGCTCATTTAAAATCCCCAGACAGCCAACCCTGAGATGAGAGCTCTGCGGGGTGATAGAGAGCGAGAGGAAGTGAGAGAGAACAAAGAGAAAAGAGTGACAGAGAGGATGCTTCTCATTTCAATGATCCTTTTGAATGAGTCATGGTAGAAGCAGACAAATGTACAGTGTTAGCACAGGGTAATCCCGTTTTGAAAGCGAATCCCCATGTCATTCCCTACAAGACGAATTCTACAATAATAAATAAATGTGGTAAGTTTCATAATTCGGATTGTAATGGTTTTGGTAGACTCTTCCTCTGAGCTGAAATGCATCTCAGCTTACTATAAGTACTGTATATGTATGCAGCACATTATATGCAAAATGGAAGGTATGTTATTCAGAACTTTTTGTAGAAGGTTATTGCCATTTTTATCTCGGGTCTTTCTCATTTTTCCATCTTTCTCACTCTCTTTCTGGGTTTTCCTATTTATGTGGTAATGACATCATGCTTCAGTGCTTCTCATTTCCTCTTCTTCTCCTTTCCGGCCTGTTTGTTGTGAATGCAGTGCTGCTATCTTTCCCCTGCCTCCACAAGATTAAGGTTGTAGAAAACAAGCTTTAACTTTTAATGGGCAAAAGAGTTTCTTTCTTTCTTTCTTTTTTCTTTCTTTCTTCTTGGTGTATAAAAATGGCTTCTTCATGGAAACCTTGTGTTTGTGTGTGCAGTTTTAAGGGTTGATTTAGAGGTGCATTATGCTGATAGATGATGAGAGAGATGCCGTCTTCAAAGAACTTGCATCTAGAGTGCTGTGATGCATTCCATCCCTCATGCTAAAGATGCATGTGAATAAAATGTCATTCGCTTCTTTTCTTTTCTCCGAAGACGACACTTAATGCACAGGTGATCCTCCGCATGCCTTGGCCAATTGTGAAATGACTGCAAATGAGATTTTCTTGATTAGTCATTTAAGGTTTTCACAGGAGCAAATGGGCAGTAATACCAGATTAATTGATCTCTCAAGTGATCCTCCCTGAAACATTCTGGAAGACTCCAGCTGCAGTCTTCCTTTCAGTCCTGCTGGCATCAGCCTCAGTTACTGTACAAGGCCTAATCAGATGAAGACGTATTTATCACCCTTTCTGGATTGCTGGACTCCTCCGATGGGAGTCGGAGTAATCCTGGCTGCAAAGTATATTGATATTCTGACTAATTCCCCCCAGTGTCTCCTTACCCCCCAGCCCTGCACTGTCTCTTTGAATTGACGCAAACTCTACATAACAAATGATGGCTCAGAATGAATGTCCCCTTCATTTGTGCTGCTGTAATGTGCCCCCATTTATTGATTGAAAGCTCCCCTGTCCCCATGTTGAGAGAAATCGGGAGTAAGATGTTACTTTAGTTCTAACATGCATTAATTCATCTCACTCACTCACTCACTCACTCACAAAAAAAAAATAAATAAAAAATAAAACAACTCACAATATGACGCAAACCTGCAATAAATAAGTAAAATTACATTTCCTTCAGCCTGAGGATTTTGGTGTGGAAAATTAAATAGAACTTTTTATATTAAAACCCAGATTTAAAAAAGTAACACAAAAGTTACGTAATGCATTACTTTCATTAAAAAGTAACTAATGTAATAAGTTACTTTTGTAAGGAGTAGTGCAATATTGTAATGTATTACTTTTAAAAGTAACTTTCCTCAACATCTGACGAAGATGAGAAACTTGCAATAATATTTACAGTAACTAGCTTCATTAATTATACATGCAGTGATATTTTATGTCGGACAGCTAGAATAACAGGTGTGAAAAGGTGTTCTTCAAAGAAGCGTAAGCAGTGTTTGTGGAGGCACCTTCTGTTGCTGTGTGCTGTTGATAGAGTCACTGTAGCTGTTTTTATCTTTGTCTTCCCCTCATTTCTTCCAGTCAAGTGTGCCATTCTGAATTTTCAGAGTCCTACCACTAGTCTGTTCCCAGTGAAGACCTGTTCTACCTGTAAGGAGGCAGAGACTCCCTCTACTGTACTGCCAGTATCTGGGCACTGGCATTAGCATACAGGTAGTACTGTAAGGTAAGTGCAATACCTCTCTATAAATTTGCTTATTTTCTAGTTTACATGATCAAGATTATAATCAATATGACAATGTGCTACAAATATACCGAAGTGCTATTTACTGTCAATTTAGAGATTATTAATAATTAATAAGAAGTTTATCTAAAAAAAAAAAAAAGCCAAAAGAGAAGTGTGGCGTGAGTATGCAGCATGACAAAAACAGCACAGTGGTCCCATATGCAGTGGTGTACTGTATATACCATCTGTGGTGTCTGGGAAAGAAAGGTGAGTTTAACAGCCAAGGAAAAAAGGCTGCGCAAACTATTTTACACCATCCTAAAGCTTATCTGTGAGCTATTTTAGTGAGCAAGTGGAATCTGTATTATCAGATGGGTTGTATTATGCACAAAAACATGAATGTTTTTGAATCCTGAATCAACAAGCAGAACTAACAAATATTGCTACAAGTGTGACTGCATCATATAATAATTATTAATTATTAATAATATTCATCGTCTGGCTGACTATGTCTTGTATTAATTTTTCTAAAAATCCTGTCAAACGTGCACAAACTGACGGTCACCACTTATAAGCTACTACTAAATATTGTAGAAATATAATTTTCTGTAAAGTTGCTTTGTAATGATTTGTATTGTAAAAAGCACTATACAAATAAACTTGAATTGAATTGAATTGAATTGAATTTATTCATACTGGTTGTTGAATCACTTGGTGTGAACAGACCTTATGTCTGTGATTTGGCCCAAATAAGCAGTGTTGTGGACTGAGTTGGTAGAATAGGCCTCTTCAAATGAAACCTTTAAAATTAATGTATCATTTTCGTAGGGAAAAATTAAATATGCTGTTCACATACCCAAAATCTTTTGAATATTAGTGTATGTTTTTCTTTCTTTCTTTATATCTATCTTTCTTTCTTTCTTTAAGAAATTAAACAAAATTTCAGTATTGATTAAAAGTGAGAGTAAAGACATGTACAGTAGGTTGCAACAGATTTCAAATAAATTTCAAATAAATGCTATTTATCAGTGATTCCTGAAAATAGTGCATCACAGTTTTTCTGAAATATTAAACAGCACAACTGTTTTCCAACATTGATAATAATAAAAACATTAAAAGTTATTTATGAAGAATATGATGCTGCTGTATGGCAGCAGTGCCATCACAGGAATAAATTTTTTATAATAATTTTTTTTTTTTACAGAAAACCGTAATTTTAAATTAAAGTAATATTTCATAAGGATGTTTTTTTTTTTTACTGTATCTTTTTTTATTTTTTTTACAAATTAAAGCAGTCTTGGTAAGTGGTAATAAAAATTTAATAATCCATGAAAGGGTAGCATAAGTATTCACTCTTTTGATAGATTTGCATCAGTGACAGCTTTAATCACATTGTGGTAAGCATGTTTACACACTGATCAAGAGCAATTTGGCCCATTGAACCAGATACATTTGTTCCAGTGCTCAAAATAGTGGACTGCTGTTTTACACTGCAGGTTCCATAGCTCAGTTAAGACAAAATTAGGCTGAACTTAATGTCCAGGGATGTACTGGACACCGCATAGCTTAAAGGTTATATGTTCAAACTCTGTAAGGGGGAATTGACGATCTCTCACCTTTATGACTTTGAGCAAGATATTGGAGCTATAGCCCAGGTTCCTCTTGGGGGATTGTTCAAAGTCACTTTGAGTCCAAGATGTTATGACCAAACACTGCCCTGCGCGCTCTTTAACTGGGCTGTTGAAGAGCATTTATCTTGTTCTTTAGCTGCTTCAGTGATTTGGCTTTGTTTTCTGAATAATTTTCCTTCCTAAAAATGAACTTTCTCCCAAGAGGTTCACTTGCAGTATTTCCTTGTGTTTTGCATTGTCTTTCCTTCTTTCATTTGAAGGCAGATTTCCCTGCAAAAACAAGAATAAGATCTGTCATCATTTATTCAGCCTCTTGTCATTCCAAACCTCGGTGTCTTCTGTTGAACACAAAATAAGATGCTTTGAAGAAAGTATATTGTGACAAAGACAAAAAATCTTCATAAAAACACAATAAAAGTCATTTTTGTTCAGACGGAAGGTTTTGATGCATGACCTTATCTAGGCAGTGTCGGATTGGTTTGGTATTGCACCTTCCCTTCATAATAACTGAACCAACACTGGTTGGGACAACCAAATACTTGAATATTTTTTTTAGGTTTATTTTCCTGAGTCATTTTCTTACTCTATCTCTAACAGACATGGTTGTTTGTCATTCATAATAATAATTAACAGTTGAACTGAGAATGCCATTTCAATTCCAATTCAGTCCTGAATTGATTTGAGGTAGCACACAGGATGCAGAATTTTTATTTTAAAAATAAGGTTGAAATATTTTAGAAAAAAAAAAAAAACATCGACGTATAAAGATTTATTGACCTTGTATATTTTTCACAATTTCCCAATATCTTCACTGAATTTCAGTATCCTGTAAAAACGGAATTATAGACATTCTAAACATATATTATATATCTATCCTATGCACAAACACACACATACTTTCTAAAGCAGGTCACCAGCACTCTGGGGGCCCGAGTCAAGGTTACGAATTTATAGGAGGGCACCCAAGAAAGAGACTTTCCATTGAACTCCTAAGACAAACTGTTATATTTTTCCCTTCTCACTCCTCCTGGAGAGGTTTGTTCCTCTAGAGAACGAATTGCGAGGATAAAAATAGAGAGCAGGCGTTTATCAGAGACAGATGTAGTCATCAGTCTTCACCTCTACATATTAGCATTGTCAGAGGAGTTTAATTAAGATGATTCCAATCTGACAGCAAGGCCTGAACCCATTACTTACTCTCTATTTGTCTCTGTAAGAGTATTTGTGTGGTGTTTGCATGTGCATGCTCTACATGACCTTTCTCACTATGTGTTAAAGGTTTGTCTCATTTGCATGTTCGCTTTTTTATGACTGTGATAGTTTCAAGACTTGACTTAGATGGTAATGGGAAGCTGCAGATTCTTTGCCATTTAAAATATGCATTTTCAACATAATGAAGTGTTTTCCAGGAACTCATGCAGAATGTTTGTTGTACAGGCGCATTGACGATGACGGGCCGCACTCATGAACTGGAGCACTCTGCCATCAAGTGAATGCGGGGGATTCTGTACTGCTACATGCGGCAGTCTGATAAGGTGGGTCACAGCATCACCCCATAGGACAGAACGCAGCAGTGCTGCATGCATCAATTTTGCCTTTTGAAAACTCGAGCAGCCTGCTGAAGATCACTTTATTCTCCCCTGATGAGCGGTTTCATACTACAGAACAACCTTACTGTTCTCTCGATCATTTTTGGTACTGTTCTTGTAAGGTTAAGGTTACGCTTATACAGCAGCTTGCAGGTCAAACGTCCTTGTGCAGAGTTAGCACAAGTTTGGCAAGATTGCATAGTTTGCGTTTAGCACTGTATGTAATTTTGTTTTCTGTTTTAACCCCTAAACTTGTTAACATTTGGTTGATTGAGTATCTTTGCCATGCATTTCTTTATGTAGATTTCCACTGTACCTGTTTTGAAAGAAAATGTATATGCATCCCATACTTTACACATTTTCTCCAGTTCGCCACATTTTCAGGCAACACTGGGTTTTCTGTTCTGTTCTGGGGTTTATAGTAAATCTCAGAAAGAGCTCTACACATGGCATGAGGCTTTTTTTATGTCCCCACTCACTGTTTCATGGCTCAACAGTAAGGATTGTTTTTTTTTTTCTGCAGGCCTGGCAGGACAGTAGTTCCAGTTTTTACATACCCTACCATTATAACTGGCTCCACGATAAAATAGTGATTTTATTTAGCAATGTATTTTTGTATTTACTAGAAATAATTGTTATGTTTTTCATTTAAAAATTAAAAATTTCATAATTTAATCAACCTTTTTAATCAGACTCTTGTCTGTCTTTGAAAAACAAATTAACATATTTGTAATGAAACCTGAGAGATGAAAAATGTTACACAAACAAAAATTTGATCAAAGCATATGCCAGAGTGCAAGCATGTTTGATGTTCTCTATGTATGTTAATAATAGTGCTGTCAAACAATTAATTGCGATTAATCACATCCAAAATATCGGTTTTTGTTTACATAATACATGTTGTTTACATAATGTGTGTGTGTACAGTGGATATTTATGATGTATATACAAATAAACACACATACAATATATATTTGTAAAATATTTACATATATTTACCTGTATATATTTGTTATCTAAAAATATATTTAATATATAATAAACATATTTTTCTTAAATATACAGTGCCGTGAAAAGGTTTTTGCCCCCTTCCTGTTTTTTTTTTGTTTTTTTCTCCTGTTTTGCATATTTGTCACACTTAAAAGATTCAGATCATCAAATATTACACAAAGAAAATGCAGGTAAATACAAAGTTTTTAAATGATCATTTCATTTATTAAGGGAGAAAGCTGTCCAAACCTACTTGGCCCTATGTGAAAGATTAATTTTCCCCTCCTGTTAAATCATGAAAGAATTAATAAATGAATGAATGAATGCAGGAGTGAACGGGCTACCAAAATTACTCCAAGAGCGCAATGATGACACATCTAGGAGGTCATAAAATAATCCAGAACAACATCTAAAGAACTGCGGGCCTCATTTGCCTAGATTAAGGTCAGTGTTCATGATTTTACAATAAAAAAGAGACTGGTCAAAAATGGCATACATACTTTGGAGAGTTACAAGGTAAAAGCCATTGCTGACCGAAAAGAATGCAAAGGCTCATCTCTCATTTGCCAAAAATATCTTGATTATCCCCAAGAATTTTGGGCAAATATTCTGTGGACTTTTTGGAAGGTATGTGTCCTGTTACATCTGGCATAAAACCAGCACAATATTTCATAAAAAGAACACCATACCAACAGTCAAACATGGTGGTGGTAGAGTGATGGTCTGGTGCTGCTTTACAGCTTCAGGACCTGGATGACATGCCATAATTAATGGAACCATGAATTTTGCACTCTATCAGAAAATCCTGAAGGAGAATGTCTCGCCATAAGTTTGTGACCTCAAGCTCAAGCGGACTTGCATTATGCAGCAGGACAATGATCCCAAACACACAAGCAAGTCCACATTTGAATTGCTCAAAAACAAAATTAAGGTTATGGAGAGGCCAAATCAAAGTCTAGACTTAATTCCAAACTGAGATTCTGTAGCATGACCCTAAACAGTCCAATTATGCTTGAAACCCCTCCAATATGGCTGAATAAAAAAATTCTGCAAAGAAGAGTGGGCCAAAATTCCTCTACAGGGATGTGAAAGACTCATTGCCAGTTATCGCAAACACTCTATTGAAGATGTTGCTGCAAAGGGTGGCCAAAAAGTTATTAGATTTAGAGTGCAAATTTTCGCGTAGTGCTAGGCAGGTTTAAATAGCTTTTCCCCTTAAAAAATTTAATCATTTAGCATTTACTTGAGTTATCTTTGTGTGATATTAAAATTTGTTTGATGATCTGAATCATTCAAGTGTGACAAATATGCAAAAACAAAACAGGACATTTCACACCACTGTATACATGCATGTATGTGTTTTTATACATGTCTATATACATAATATATGCAGTACACACATATATTATGTTATCAAAAACTTTTATTTTGGATGCGATTAATCGCGATTTCATCATTAGAAAGCACTAGTTGATGTATGTTTATATGTGATGACAAGTCTAAATTAAATTCATCATATAAAGTGATCGTGCAACTTTTCTTAAACCACTTCTCATTACTGGCATTATATGAATTTTTGTGAAAAGTTTTGAAAAGTTGTGGTGTAATTGACTTTGAGGAACAGAAATCTTTCAGGTTTCATTTCAAATATCTTCATGTGTTTCAAAGATTAACAGAATTTTTATGGGTTTTGAATGACACAGTATTACGTAATTAATGAAGGAATGATTAGTTTTGGATGAACTGGAAATCAAATAGCTGATCTTGTCTGGTTTTGCTAATTCCACCTGTGATGGGTCTCTGTCCATCCCTCAACTCACACTGGATTGTGGCAGCTATGTCTGTGACACACAGCAGATGGTAAAAAGTTGCTTTTGACTGCAGAAGTGTGAACTTACTCAAAGTGGATGGTGGTTGGGCATTATTTATTTTATTATTTTTCTGTGGGGTTGCATTTGAGTGGCTGCCAGTTGAGCCTTTCTGTGGTTTGAATAGTTGGATGTTGCTGCAATCAGGGTTTTGACAACGTTCCCATGGCGAGGTGCCTGGAGTTGCTGTGGTCATTTGCTTAGTTGTTGCTTCCTGTTTTGGTCCACCAACTGAAACGAAATGTTAATTAATGCACAGGAGCATTTCTATAGTTATGGCCCAAAGTTTGTTCAAAGTTTGCTGCTTCAGTATTTGTACATTATTTTTCCATGTTTCTATGGTATACTGAAAAACAATCATAAGCATATATTGGTTTTATTAGCAAAAAAATATAATGAGTCAGTTTTTGCAGTGTTGACCCTTGTTATTCATAACCTATGCAATTCGCTCTGGCATGCTGGATATTAGCATCTGGGCCAAATCTTGACTGATGGTGATCCATTTTTACCTTATTAGTTCTCAGAGTTGATCACACTGTGGGCTTCTGCTTGTCCACTCACCTATTGAGACTTGACAGGTTCTCTATGGGATTGAGATCCGGGGAGTTGCCTGGACACAGATCCTCTTCTTTTTCACTCTTGCTTTGTGACATGGTGCTCCATCATGCTGGAAAATGCACAGATCATCACCAAATTGCTCATGGATAATTGGAAGAAGTCACTGTTGCAGGCCGTTTTGATACAATTCTTTTATTCATATCAGTGTTTTTCGGCAGAATTATGAGAGAGCCCACTCCCTTGGTTGAAAAGCAACTCCACACATGGATGGTCTCAGGATGCTTCACACTTGGCACAACACAAGACTCATGGTAGCGTTCACCTTTTCTTCTCTGAACAATCGATTTTCCAGATATCCCAAACGTTTGGAAGGGAGCTTCATCAGAGAAAATAACTTTGCACCAGTCTTCTGGAGTCCAATCCTTGTACTTCCTGCAGGATTTCATCTGCACTGTAAAAAATAAGTGTAATTTTAACTGTAAAATTTTGTAAAAACGCTACGGAAAAAAACTGATAATAGGTTAACAGTAAGTTCCCGTACTATATACAGGGAAAAACTGTAAAAGATCTAACAAAGCATTTAATGTAAATTTACAGTAAAATTCTGTTAATGATACAGCTTTTAGAAGTAAAAAAAGAACAAATCAATGTATAATTTACAGTCTAAAATTGTAAACTGATATTCCCAGAATTCACTGCGTGACACTCCACGTTTGAAAGTATTTTGTTTAAATAATCATGTTTTTAAATAGTTCTTGTTATCAGTTATGTACATTTGAGCTTTATGTTACATCTTCTGTTGCTTAATGAAAGTTTTTTGCATTATTTAAGTATCACGTGTGTTACCATGATGGTGTTTTGTGTTTCCATAAATGTGCACCTTCTATATGTTAATATATACTTCTGCTTGTGGTGAAGCTACTTGTGATGAGCTTTGATACTTCATGTGGCTTTCTCTTATACAGTACCATCTTTATTATTATGGTGGTTGTCAGTATTTTCAAGGTACAAAACAGATTTAATTTTGTGTGTTGTTGAATTTACTGGTTTATATTCACATTTTCTTGTTTGTAAATTACAGCTTTATATTGTAAAATTAACAGTTTTTGACGTAAATGTGTTTACAGTTTTCTGTATTTTTACAAAATTATTCTGGCAACCACAGCTGCCAAAAAGTTTTTGTAAAAACAACAAGAAATTTTTTACAGTGTGTCCTTGACATTGTTCTTGGAGAGAAGTGGCTTCTTTGCTGAATTTCTTGACACCAGGCCGTTGTCCAAAAGTCTTGGCCCCACTGTGCCCCAACCTGCTGCCATTTCTGAGCAAGCTCTACACTGATGGTGACATGATTCCTCAGGATGAGACTCTCCTGGTGCTTACTGGACACTCTGGGACCGTCCTGAAGACTTCTTCACTGCAGTCGTACCTCTCTCCTTGAAGTTCTTGATTGTCTAGTAAATTTTTCTTTTCAGGTTTCTTTTTAGCAATTTCCTTGCATGTGAGGCCATTTTGATGCAAAGTGATGATGGTTGCACGTGTTTTTTGGAGG
The DNA here is from genome assembly GCF_003368295.1 of Carassius auratus. Lineage (NCBI taxonomy): Eukaryota > Metazoa > Chordata > Actinopteri > Cypriniformes > Cyprinidae > Carassius > Carassius auratus. Next base: position 18,827,951 of record NC_039249.1, read on the forward strand.
TAACCATTGCTTACAAGAACTCAATAACCGCATTTCCACTGTCGGGCCAGTGTGAGCCGGGGCTTAAAACGGGCCAGCTGGGGCTAATAATCTCGGGCCAGTAACACGAGGCCAGAATAGCGCAGCGTTTCCACAGTCGAGCCAGAAGCTCTGCTGCGCGTCACTAAAACACGCCTCTCAGGAACTATGTCACACAGCCCCAACTTTTCACCAACAAAGAGAAGTTATCAGAAAACAAAGAAATAAGTCACTGGAACTAGCGGCCCGTTTGTTTGCATGCTTTGTTAAATATTCAATTTCAAAAGCATCGATGTTTTACTATAGAATAAGTGATACATTGATCATAATGAATTAATTTATCAGGACTCAAATTAATCAGACATAAATACATTTATTTCTATTTTATTTATTTATTTTTAGCGATTATGAAAATAGCCTGCTTATTCAGTCTTGTCTGTTTCTGTTTATTTGTAGCCACAGTAGCCATCACATTCAGAATGAATGATAATATCTCTATTTTTATAGAAGCTCCCAAACAAAAAAACATAATATATTTTTATGACAGGTTACGTCGAGTTAAACTAGAGATGAGACTTATGACAGATAATATAAGTTACTAAATAAATACATGATTGTGATAGAGAATAAGAAGCTGATGTCTGATTTCTTCAAACGGTCACATTTACCATGTTTACTATGGTAATGTTAATGTCTAGCGTGTCTTTTACATCGCTTACGGGGAAGTCGTGGCCTAATGGTTAGAGGGTTGGACTCCCAATCGAAGGGTTGTGGGTCTAGTCTCGGGCCGGACGGAATTGTGGGTGGGGGGAGTGCATGAACAGCTCTCTCTCCACCTTCAATACCACGACTTAGGTGTCCTTGAGCAAGGCATCGAACCCCCAACTGCTCCCCGGGCGCCGCAGTATAAATGGCTGCCCACTGCTCCGGGTGTGTGCTCACAGTGTGTGTGTGTGTTCACTGCTCTGTGTGTGTGCATTTCGGATGGGTTAAATGCAGAGCTCAAATTCTGAGTATGGGTCACCATACTTGGCTGAATGTCACTTCACTTTCACTTTCACTTTCACTTATAAATATTTCTGCCTTGTTTAGTGATTATAATCCACATCGGATCAAGTTATTTCAAACGCACACTGCTGACTAAGAAGGAGTTTTGAGCTCAACTTATTTAAAAAAGTGTTTTTATGCTGGTGTTATAGCTGTTAGCTTTCTGAAATGATCTGCAGTTCAGACTCTCTATTTTTTTTTATAAAAGCTCCCAAACAAAATTCATTACTATATTTTGATGACATATGCTACGTGGAGCTAAACTCTCGAGACGATACTTATGATAGATAAAGTATGTTACTAAATAAATACACAATTGTGATAGAGAATAAGAAGCAGACATCTGATTTCTCCAAGTGGTTGCATTTACCATGTTTACTATGGTAACGTTAATGTTTAAATATATCTGCGTTGTATGGTGATTATAATCCACATCAGATCAAGTGAGTTTTGAGCTCAACGAGAGAAACTCTGCCTTTGTTCATAACCACTCCTCTAGCCCCAGCTGGCCCGCTTTGGCCCATGGTTTTCATCGAGCCAAAAAACCCTGGCCGTCGGCCCAGAGGAAGCCAAGATGAGGCATGATCAAGCCCCGGAAGTGACAGTGGAAATGCGACCGGCCCTGGCACGCACCAGCACACCCGCTTTAAGCTCGACAGTGGAAAGCTAGACAATGTGAATGAACACTACAACAGCTTACGCAGCAAAATTTATGTCACAACCAAAACTTTTGGCCATGTATAGTCTTTCATACTGAAGCACAGGACCCCCATCAAAAAGTTTACCCATACTGATATTGTTAATTATGATATGTTTTATAGGATATATGGATAAAAGCTTTACTCTTAGTATAAGGTTTGTTGCTCCATCACAAACAGCACATTGCAATAGAGAGCAGAACTGACACATGGACAGTAATGTATACTTACACTCTAAAGAATGCTGGGTTGTTTCAACCCAACTTTGGGTCAAATATGGACTAACCCAACTTTTGGGCTGAAAATTTAATTACAAAATGTATCTGTGTGTGTGTGTGCAATCTGATTTGCAAACAATCTTAGAACTTTTTGTAAACTCATTTGACCAATTATATCAGTAGTGATTCATCTGCTAATACTGATTCTAAACAGCTAGAAACCACACAACATGATTGCTGAAATATTGTCAGGGAAAATTATTCTCAGACCCATATATGGTAATCTAAATAAAAAATACTATAAATAAATATAATAATTAATAATAGTCAATCAATAAAAAAAGAATCATAGTTTCCATAAATTACATTTTAAATTAAACATATAAAAATAGAATGTTATTTAAAATTGTAATAATATTTTACAATATTACTCTTTCTACTCTATTTTTGCTCAACATAAAGGGCTTATTTTAAAACCATTTAAAAAGTGTAACTGCATCCAAAACTAGTAACCTTTTAACTAGTACCATGAGATTGTTATTTTACAGTGCAGTCACATGATGCCTTGTTTATCACTTTCTGGAAACATTACGCTCATTTGCTAATCATTTTGATCTAAAAAATGCTTTTAACATGCATACCATGGCTTTTCCACTATTAATGATTTGGATGCATTGGAAGTTACCTTTTTGTTTATGTACTGATGCACTGATGGTTGGGAGGCTGTCTTTAACAGTAAGAGTAGTCTCATTTCACATGCAAAAAGTGCTCATGTTAATGCGGTTTTTACAGTTGGCCATTGCTCTATAGCAACTGTTCTCTCCCGGCGTAGACCTGAGCAATTATGCCTCTCTTGTGCCTTTGAAATTGTTCCATTTCATTTATTCCTGACCCCCAAGACCTGATTTGCAAGAAAGCTTTTCTGTGTCTTAATTATAATGCCTCGTTTATGCAGTTAATTACAGAGTGCAGTGCTCATTAACATCTGTCTATAGCATTCACAAAGAACACTGGCTTTTTAATAAACTCACAATGCATTGCAACCGTAAATATCATTGGTTCCACAGGTATATTCAAGAGACGTGTTTACTGTGGCATGCTGCTGATAACACACTGTGAAAAATAAGTCACAAACAGATGAAAAGCATGAAGAAAGCATGAATGCTTGACTTCTAGGTAAGACAAGCATGCGTTTCTTCTGCAGCGTTAAACTGATCTATATGCACTCACAAATACATGCATAAGAAGACTTCTTCCATCAAGCAGCCAGCTTTGATGAGTTTAATAAAGGTCAATCAAAGTCAAACATAATAAATCACTTTGATAGAGTCTCTATTTTGCCAAGTAGTGTGTCACAGAATAATAGATGTTCCTTTAGCAACTGAAGGTTACTCTCTGCCCTGTTGTGCTTTCAGATTTTATTGGTTTAATATTACAGGCAGTAATGAATAACAGATGTTTCAAATGTCATCCTTTGTCTCACAGTTGTCTTTATCACTCTTTTGCCTCTGTCTATATTTGCTTTTCTAAGACGTTATTTCGACCAAGGGATGAGTGTTTTCTTTTTTGCAGACACTTACAGCTGTGTTTGGCCTGTTATACAGCTGTGTAACTGGTGTGAAAAGAAAAAAAAATAATAATTGTATTTGGAACAGAAGAATGCCTTTCATGACCTGACGAGAGAGGGGAAGTGAAGAATACAGAAATGGGCCACTTATTTATAACACCTAAAATATGCTGTAGGGGTTCGTGTGTGTGGTGCGGTGGAAAGGTCGGCCCAGTTTTCTGCTGTATTGACGGGTGAAGGGTCCTTTCCATAACTAGGATTATATGAATGAGAGATTCACATAAGTTTAGTTAAGCGGTTTTTGGTTTATGGATTTCTGTGCAACATGTATTCACTTTTTTGTATCTGTGTAAAGAGCAAAATAGTCGAGGGATGTTGTTTATTATATTGTAAGCGCTGATATTTTGAGCTAGAGCAGAGAATCCCAGGATTTTCCAGGAATTCCAGGATTTTGGAAGAGATGATACTCTGTTAATGCATTTGGGGAAGATTGGAGAAATCCTTGTGGCTGTCTGGGATTTATGGGATACAGTCAGTGTGTGAAAATATATTGACGGTCCAGTGTCACATCCAGTAGCAATCAACCGATATGGGTTATTAAATATGTGTGTTTTGTGTTCATCTAATTTGTTATCATTGAATTATAAATTACATATAAAATGCAGTACACAAAAATTCAATTAAAATTATAGATTATAGATATTTAAAAAAATCCCAAACGGCCATAGTTATTAGATCAAAATAGACTACTTTTAAATTCGGACCCACTTTATATTAAGTGGCCTTAACTACTATGTACTTACATTTTAATTAATAATTTAGTACAATGTACTAATTGTGTACATACATGTTTTTACATTGTACTTATATTTAAAAAAACTACATGTAATTACATCTGTATTTAATTCCTGTAATTACATTTATAATTTACACTTTACACCTTAACCCACCCTTAAACTTACACATACCTCCAACCCTCTCCCTAACCTTACCCCTATCCCACCTCAATAGCAGCAAAAGTGTTTTACAATACAATATTAACACAATAAGTACATTGTACTTATTTCTTTATGTAAGTACATAGTAGTTAAGGCCACCTAATATAAAGTGGGACCTTAAATTCTAAATAGACTAGTATATCTGTATATATCGATGATATTAAACAACTGATATTTGGTTGTCACTAATGTGTAGTTTATCTGCAATTACATCTCTAGTTTTTGTTTTTTAATAATCAGCCGATCTAATCATTCATAATGTTCATTTGAACATCTGAAAATTCACCATGCTTTCTGCTTTTTTATTTGTTATTTTGCAGTATATGCCACATTTTTGTGCCGCATTAAATAATCATGCATATATATTTTGTGACCTCATTTTCAACGTCTGGGGAAAACCCCCCTGCGGCAGTCACGTCTGCTGGGGAAGTGATTGGCTTTCTGTGGTGATTCAGTGCAGAAGCCTTACCTATCGTCTGCATAATCTCTTTATTTACTTGAGTTTATGACTCACATCTGTTCAGTCTACCGTTTATTTATCATCTTCATCTCTTTCTATTTGATCACCTTTTAATTGAATCTGGTGTGTTATGTCTATAACAGTCTGGTTTTTAATAAGCAAATGTTAGAGCAAATAAATATATAAAATAAAAATTCCAAACAATTATGAAATCACTTAATATTAAGTACACATGTACATTCAAATTAATGTTGTCACAGCAATTCCTTTTGGAATAATACCCAACATTCAGTGTATCTACCCAAATTCTCCTTAACGCATGTCTAAAATCAGCTTGGGTGCAAAAATGTTGTCGGCATTATGGCATTTTCAAATCTTTTTGCCATTGTATCACTGGTGGCAGAGAATGTATTATGTCCAGCAAAGCCCTAAAAAATCTTAAAAGCTTGAGTTAAGTAGATACTTATCCTGATTTTGCATCTATTTCAAGTCAGGTAGACATCTGGGAGCACTGCATCTTGATGTACGCATTCAGAGTGGCTCCCGAACACCTACAGGTACATCATCTTAATTGTAATTTGCAGTTTAAAAGCTAATGCACATTTACTGATATAATGTAATATAACAGAACAGTACTTTAAATGAGATAAAATTGTGTTCAGGAGCACAACTATGACCTGCAGGAATATCAATACAAAACCCCCCTTTTTCTTCTTCTTCTGACTCACTTTCCTTAGTAAGCATTTGATAAATTATGAAACGGTCAATACCTTGGTTATATCTTGCATTTTACCTCCATCTTTTCTCTCTCACGCTAATATTCTCACAGGTGAAAAAGTTTAAGCAGGACCCAAGTGCATTCACGTGTGTGCACTCAATATTTAATGTGCAGACTGGAGATGAAGTTTACTCGTATGAAGAGTACAGCCATCTACAGGTGATACCTACACTGCATTTACACACTATAGTCATAGATACTACCCAGAAGTTGTTCTTTAAATAAGTGATATGTATGTCACTTTCAAAACATTCATTATATATATATATATATATATATATATATATGTATGTGTGTGTGTATGTGTATATAGAGAGAGCGCTTCTCTGCTGTCTTCAGATGCTATCGGAAACGTCCTATTTCCAATCTATAAAGTCATTATTACGAGCTCGTTGCATTATTTTCTGTTAAAAATAACAGTGGACAGTGGTTTGTGAATGCTGAAGCTTAGCCTAAATAATTTGATCGGGAGCATCCCCTCCTGTGACCCAGGATTTGTCTGAATGTGTATTCAGAGCCAGTGAGAAACGGACTTTCATAATAATTAAAAAAACTTTATTAACGCGCAATAAAAAAATGATATGCTTGAATCAATTAATGCATTAACGCGATAATAACGCATTGACTTGCCTAGCCCTAATATATATATAAGAATTCCAAAATATCCTCTCTAACAGTACTGAGAATTTTGGAATGAGCTCTTGTGTCCTTCTCTTTCAGTGTTTTATTATAAAGTATTTTATGTATTATCTCATTTCATTCTTTATGACCGCTTGTTTATTTCATATATGCTGATGTAATATCTGCTGACTGGTCCAGCGGTCAACAGCCCACAAAATGAATTCAACCTTTTGAATGAAACTATTAAAATTAAATTTTGTCCAGTAATGGGCAAGTAATGAAAACCTCAGAGTTTCAAATTGCAGTCAGATCCTCCTTTTACTCACCATTACCCTTTACATTAGTGTGAGAATAAAGTTATATCATTATAAATGGCTCTAACTAAAACCATTCTTGGATATTTCTTTGCTTTTCTTTTCAGATTGATGCCTTTTCTCTGTTTCTGTTGTACCTGGTTGAAATGATATGTTCTGGCCTACAAATAATCTGCAATACAGATGAGGTATGACTGCATGAACTATTTATTACAAAAATGCCAGTACAGGTTTAATTAGTCAGTTAATCCAATTCAGTTAAGTTCAGTTTATTTGCATAGCACTTTTCACAATGCATTTTGTTCAAAACAGTTTTACAAAAATACATGCTGTGCTGTAGATGTTTAGCGAATTTCTATGGACTAAATCTAGACATGTCTATATGAATTTAAGGAATCTTCTAATCCAGTGGGGCATGTGAGGAGGCAAAAAGATTTTCCTGCACAGACATAGAAACAGGTTCAAGTCATACAAATTTGTCGCAATGATCAACAGAAAGGTGAACAATACACAATGGACCTTTTTGTCCATGAAATGTGACAGCATTTTTACATTGCAAACTAGGAAAAATGTTTACAAAGGTATTGCCATCTGTTAAATCATCTGTACGATGGTACTATATGCTGTAGTAAGAACTATAAGAATTTGAGAATTTGGATTTTTTTCACCTCAGTAGGACTGTCAGTTTTTGCCATGATGATTTGCAGTAGATTAGGTAGAGAAATGGTTTACACCCCAAAATCTTTTTGCTAGCCATTGGATTCTCTCTCTGTCTGCCTGAGGACTTAGCCTTAGGGTCATTTTGGCCTTGACTATGTTGAGCAATTTAGCTGTGAGGACCATTACTGCAGAAATAAAATTAAGCTGAGTTGAAATAGTTAAGGGCAAAGAGCATAGATGCCAATTCCTGCATTTTACCAAGCTGAGAGATCACTTATGCAACTGCCCAAGCACTCTATTTGGAAAATACTGTAGCACAAATATAAAACTGTCGTTAAAAGGCCTCTTCAGATCCTGCCAGCACTCACCCTTGACCCTGGACTCATACACCAGAGAAGACACTGAGAAGTGTTAGTGTTTGCTGTAATAGTTGTGTAATCTTTCTATTCTTTGGGCTCCACAGACTTCATTAACAGTGTCCTTTATTTCTGCTGTCCGCTCCCATGGGCATTTATTTAACACTCTGCTGATAAACCCCTGTCTGTTGATTAACTTCAGCTTTTATTTATTCAGCCACATTGCCCTTTTCTTGGAAAGTGTTACTCTTAAATGTTGTGTTTTTAAGCAATTACCATGTACAACTATATTGTGTATATGACAGGCAGAATCACCTTTCTAGCTGAGCTTTCCTTCCAAATCTTAACAAATTGTCACTGTAGCTTTTATTTAGCTATTTGCAAAAGAGTTGCTAATTGATGTCTCTAAACAGTGCCTGCTCGAGTGTGTAATGCAATTTAAAAAACAGTTGTGAAATCAGCAGCCCATTACATTCCATTATTAATGAACAGGAGAACAAATCGGGGAGAAATTTCTAGTTTAATATTTGTCCTACTCATCACTGGCAGTGCATTTTTTCTTACATGTGTGCCTTGGTTCTGGTTTTGGATTTGGATTTAAGTGGTTATAGGGAAATTCATGTGCTAGTAGCACTCAAATGTAGTTAGTTAGTCCATCTGATAAATGAAAAATAATGGTTCCAAGCTTATTTGCATATTTGTGTGTAATCCAGTCTGAAATGTTTCTGACACTTCTCAATAACTGAGGTTTTGTTTTGTTTTTCAACTCTGGGATAGAGTCTAAATACAGATAAACCCTAATTTGTGTGCTGAAATTATTGTTGAAAGGTTTAATCCAATGCAAATACACCAGGATAATCAACAGATTTGCAGTTTTAGTGTAAATTGAGATGTTAAGTGAGAACTTGCTAGTTTGGGACCGCATGTTGGTTTATAGTTCTTGATAAACTTTGAATGGTTGAGCTTTGCAAGTAAAATGAAAACTAAAATTGGTAACACTTTATTTTAAGGTGTCCTTGTTACAGTGTAATTATACAATTAAGTACTGAGTAATATTAATTAACTACATGTACTTAGTATATGGTTAGAGTTAGAATTAGGATTTGGCTGAGGGTTCTTGCATGTAATTATGCATAATATATTATTATTATTATTATTATTATTATTATTATTATTATTATTATTATAGTAAGTACATGTAACGTGTAAAAGGACACCTTAAAATGAAGTGTTCCCCTAAAATTTGTTTAAAAAGTGAGAAAATGTAATATTTACTTATCTCGCCACTTATTTATATGGTGCTTTATACAATACAGCTTTACTAAACAGATTTACAGTGACACACAAGAAAATAGAGATTCAGTGATGCAAAAAATTAAAATAAATAAAAGAAATTTCTGCTGTAAATCTGCTCTAAAATAAAATAAGAGTATACAGTCAATATTCAGTTAATATCAGGTAATTGTTGATTCAGTTTGGTTCAATAACTGCAAATCCATCAATTTTTGAATGAGTTTAATTCAGCTCTGGAGAAACAGTGATTCCATCATCAAACTCAGTTCAGTTCACATCCAATAGATACCATTTATTTAGTCAATAATATTTGCAAATATCAAGTGTTGGGTGTAACTAGTTACCAAGTAATTAGTTAATATAATTAAATTTCTTTTCCACTGAAAATGTAAGGTTAGGTTTGTTTTTGTTTTTTTGTAATTGAATTACAGTTACTTCTTATGTAATTGGACTTAATAATGTGTATAGACTGTAGAACATTTATATACAATACAAAACAATAGTGGATTTAATATAAAATTTTTAAGTCTAACCTTAAAATGCATGCTTCTTATGTACCCTTCTCACTTTAAATTCTTTGGTGATTTAATAAGAATATTGGTAACACTTTAGTGTCCAATTTCAATTCACTAGCTGGTTATTAGCTCAATATTAGATTGGCTGATTATTACTACTTAAACAGCACATATTAATGTCTTATTCTGCAAGACCTTATTATAAATCCTACCCAATTCTTAAACATAACAACTACTTTATTACTTTATTTAGTATTACTAAGCAGTGATTAGGGGTATATTAAAGCAAAAGTCATAGTTAATAGTTAGTTAAAGGGATAGTTCACCCAAAAATGAAAATTTGATGTTGATCTACTTATCCCCAGGGCATAAAAGATATATGTGGCTTTGTTTCTTCAGTAGAACACAATGGAAGATTTTTAACACAAACCATTGCAGTCTGTCAGTCTTATAATGGAGATGAATGGGAGCCATGGCTAAAACATACAACAAAACAAAAAAACAAAAAAAATTCTAAAATGTCATAAAAGCTATCCTAAGCACGTCTTCCTGGGCACATGCCACCTATTTCTCAAATGGACCACTGACACTCTATCTACAATCTCAATTAGGAGTGTCAGTGATCCACTTGAGAGATAGGTGGCAGTAATGCACTTATAAGTATGCGATCCGCCGTAAAGCAAGAAGAAGAAGAATCCTCACGCGCCTGCTTGAGAAAGTGCTCAGGAGGATGCACTCAGGACAGTTCGAACAGTTAGGACATTGTATGTATCAGAGGTAAAAAACGACATAAATACCGTTCAGTTTATTGCACAGACCAATCTTTTTGTGTCTGCAGGGTTTAATTTGCTTTTATTGTATGTTTTAGCCATCAGTCCCTTCACCTCCATTATAAGACTGACAGACTTCAACGGCTTGTGTTAAAAATCTCAAAGTCACCTATATCTCAGATGCCCTGGAGGTAAGCAGATAAACATCAAATTTTCTTTTGGGTGAACTATCCCTTTAATAGTGAGTAAAAGAGCGTAATCTAAAATGTGAACAGATTCATTGATGTAGTTATCTTTTATTTATTTGTAATAATTAAAATAATAATTTCATGTATACCCTTGTATCATTAACTTGACAAGGTTTATATAGGATTTACAAAGTAATTAATAATAAGCAATTAAATATAAAGAACCAGAAAGAACTAGAAGGAACTTAAAGTAATTTGACATGTTTAAGCATCCATTAAAGAGCAGTTTCTATGTGTTGTCATAGTTTTGAAGTTCATTTAAATCTTAAGCTATTACTGTAGGTATATCTGGCCTATGAGTGATTGGGAAATGTCATAGTTTAAATCTATTATTAGAAAGACATATAGTCTAAGGGCCGCTTCAACAGTTACTGTACAATTATCAAATAAAACAGCTTATCCAGCAAACACGAATGACCATGACTGATCTATCTTCATCTTCAAAAAAGTTCCACTCCTGCTCTGCATTTTCTCTCTGCAGATGAAGAAGAAAGAAGAGGGAAAATAGTGCCACCCCGGGCCAGCGGTATTCATTAAGATACAATAAAGCTCGTCACATTAATCATTTTAGTCCAGGCCCAAAATAAAAGTGCTTAAGCCATCCCTCTCTCCTTCTTTCTCCCTCTGCATTTTGTCTTTCGCCTACCTTCCTCAGTGCCCCATTTTAACGTGCTTTAGGGGCCCTCAGTTCTCTTCATGTTAAATTAAAAGCACTGTCAGCCCGGCCTCCCCGGGTGTTTGAACATTTTCTCATTTATGTACCATAAAGTCATCATTCTTTCCCTCATCTTGTTTTTCCTATGGCCTCATTCTGTGCTGGGGATGGGAATTGTTGAGGGGCTTATGATATTACCAATGCCACCCATGGAAGTGATGGATTACTTTAGCTGCTTTAAACAGTGGATCATTATTCAAATAAATTCATGTATAATCAGAATATTATATGGGTTACATGAAGGAATGCTGATGTATCGACAAATAAAAACACCCATGGGCTAAAAAAGCGCTGAGAGCAGGTCTACGTCTCAAAGCAAACCTATATTTGTTGATGTGCGCTGATGTCTGGAGATCTTGGTGTGACACATTTCCCTGACATGTTTGCATATTTGTATGTATCATTCATCCAGAATCTGGTGTTCTGTGTGGAGAGAGTTTATCGTGTGCCAGACTTTGGCATGTTGGAGCGGGGAAGCAAATATAACAATGGAAGCACAGAACTGCATTCCAGGTAAGGTTTATCATTGTCTTTCTGTTCCCTTTCTATTACTTTGTCATTAAATAAAATTGCTACAATATAATTTGTAGTTAAGGATGCACAATATATCAGTAAACATTGGTTACTGAGCAATATTATTAGTGATCAACTGATATAGATTTAACACTCTGATTGGTGTACTGAACGTTATGCCCATTACTCATTAAGAGAATAGGGACAACCCAGTTCAAAAATGCGCCCCGGCAAACGGACCATTTTTCCATCGTTAAAATAGCAAAAGTGGATTTGGACGTGCCCTGAGTGCACCTACGTCGTGCACTTTTCACTTTGCGTTTAGATCGTTAAAATAGGGCCCTAAGACTAAATGACAAAATTAACACTGATTATAGCACTGCTAAATATGTTTAGTTTCTGATAAATATCTATTTTTATACTGTACATTTTAATATTCACTTTTAGCAATTCATGTGATTAGATTTGTTGTTTTTTTAAATATATGTTTAATTGGCTTATAGGAATCATCTAGAATTTTAATGTGTTTAATGTTTAATTTTGATGCATCCATATTCATCGCTGAAAGTGATTGTCTTGTACAAAGACAGCGTGTATTACTAAATTAATTTGTCTTTTGAATATTAATTAGTGCACAAGGCACAAAATTTTTATTTTCTCTTAACCTGTTTTTTTTTTTTTTTTTTTTTTTTTACCAGGTACTAAGGCAGCATTCGTCATGCTCTTTGTGAAACATAACAAACTTTTGTTTGCTGCTCACATCAATGAAACCCAGCACCTAAAACGATGTGAAAGTTTGAGCTCATGTTGAGGAGGTTATAGATTCAGTAAGTGTGACACTTCATTTCACCTCCTCTGGGTGAGTCCATGAGGGACTGAACTCTTAACTGAGAGGATTCACATAGAGAAACTCCTATCAGCCCATTGCAGTAATGATTCTTGGTGCTCTGCAGACAGCATGGACTGTGGATTTGCCCAGACAATATGCTTTTTAAGAAGAGCAAGTCAATAGGCAGTGACTTCTAACACATCGCTTTGCCTCTCTTTCATAACCAGACTCAATAATGATTCTCTCCATCAAGGCTTCCTTATCTTGCCTTCACAGCATCCCCACTGAGGGCCAATTAGAGTATTGACTTCTGCTCTTTGCAATTTTTAACTGAATGAAAAATATTGTTTAACATTTTTAAGCAGATACTTTATAATGATCAATTAATGATTCACCGGTCTTTCAATTATTTTAGAGAAATGTCAAATATGGAAGAACAGGTATAATATAGCTTGTTTTTTTCTGACTTATTCAGAAAATATGTAGCATAAATCTTTGCATTTTACCTTACACAACTCTGATAACTGCAAGTACAGTACAGTTAAACTAGAAGTACACAAAGGCTATTTATAACAGACTGTTAAAAAAGATGTCTGTATCACAAATGCTTTTCTTTTAAACTTTGCAATCATCAAAGAATCTTGAAGAAAAAATAAGCAGCACTGTTTTCAACCTTTATAATAATAAGTAAATTAGCATTATTAGAATGATTTTTGAAGAATCATGACACTGAAGATTGGAGTAATGAATGCTGAAAAGTCAGCTTTGTAATTACAGAAATAAATGATATAGTGATGTCCCAGACTAAGAATTTTCATAGTCGAATTGGAATTTTTGAATCTTTCCGATAGTCGACTGAGTCAAATTCAAAGTCACATGTTTGGGGATGGTGGGAAAAATACATTACCAAGAGTCAAGTCAGACATTCAACAGCCATAATTACTGATGTTAACACACGGGGAAAATGTGTAACGGATGCCTCGCCAATACAAAAATAATGTTTTATGTTTTGATTAAAAGATCGTTAACATTAAATGGCAACGAAACACTAAGAATTCAAAACATTTTTAAAATAGTGCTGTCATTATAACATTATGTATATGACAGTAGTTATTAATGTTCTGCATTTCTGTTTTAAACTGCGCATGCTGAAGATGACTGGTAGAATGTAGCATATGATAGCATGTTTTTAATCAATGGGATCAAACTCATAATCTATCTCATGTAGAATTTGCTTCATTGTTTATTCTACCGAACATTAATATTACAACTCAAAGGATATCTGCACAAAATGCCCCAAATGCACATGAACGTTTCTGCATTGTTCAGAGTTAACTCCTTTTGTGGACTCTTCACGCAACAATGTGCAGAAACACGGCAACTACACTCTAAAATTCACAGCATTTTATTATAATGGTGTTCTCATTATAATGTTAAGTATATGATAATCACAGTATACTACAATGAAGCGCTTTACTGCAGCACAACTCAATCAATTGCAACATTGTTTGAGAATCATATACTACCAGTCAGAAGATTGTGAACAGTAGGATTTTTTATGATTTTTAAAGAAGTCTCTTCTGCTCGCCAAGCCGGCATTTATTTGATCCAAAGCACAGTGAAAACAGTAAAATTTGTAAATATTTTGACTATTTAAAATAATAATAATAATAATAATAATAATGATGATTATTATTATTATTTACTTGAATGCATTTTAACATTCAATTAATTCCTCATCATAATTACTCCAGTCACATGATCCTTCAGAAATCATTCTAATATTCTGGTTTGCTGCTAAAAAAAAACCCTATTATTATTATTATGAAAACAGTAGAATTTCTTCAGGTTTTTTTTGATGAATAGCAAGTTCAGAAGAAGAGCATTTATCTGAAATAGAAATCTTTTGAAACAGTATAAATGTCTTTATCATCAGAAAAATAAAAGTATTGATTTCTATAATTTCTCGACATTTAAAGAAGAAATACGTGTTTAAAATAACGTATGATGTGATGTTCTCTCTAAAACTAAAATAGTAAACCTGTGCTTTTTACATTAATGAACATCACATCTATCTTTGTTTTATAAGAGCCTGTGCAAAATGAATATAAATGTAAATATACATTTTTGCAAGCTGAAACAAATAAGAAGCTGAAGCAAATGTGTTTCTCATAAGTAATTAATGAGTTTATTCTTCTAACATGATTATTCTGTGTACAGAGTAAAGAGAGTTGTTGGATTGCTGTGGATGGAGCTCAGAATGAGATGTGATAAATGTTTTAAATCAGTGTACTCCGGCCCAGCACAAAGGAAATAGATGTTGCTGTTTTTAGATCTATTGAAACAGTGCCAGATTTTGAGTAAAGTCACAGAACGCCAGAGGGCTGTAAATCATGACCATTCAAGAGGCCTGTTTAAAAGTTTCTTTTGAAATTCTCTCAGAAACTTTCCATTTAATTAAAATGAGAATAAAGGGCATTTCATCCAATTACAAAGACCAGACCAACCGTCACCAATAGAGAGCCAGTTATAGTAACACATTACAGCAGATGGTTCCCCCTCATTTTTTATACATTATCCAGTTTTGTGAGTTTTAGTTTTACCAGTTTGAATGTAAAAGTGGCATAGTCTGTCAGCATCATTGTCAGATTTGACCAGTATATCTGGGGCTGAGCATGTTTGCTTTCTGTCCAGGCAGAAAATCAATAGTGTCTCAACCTCTTGCAGCTTGATTGTGATCGTAGCTGATGGTTTTGTTGGGAAGAGATGCACGGAGCAGAGCTGGATTCTTCCATGCTCTTTTCAATTTAGAATTATCCCCACTGCCTTTCAGTTTGCTCGTTTTCTACATTTTCAATATTGATTTTTCTTCACCAATAGCAATTGGGTGGTACTTTTTATTTATTGCTAAGCACACCTAGCTTTAATCTTGTGCTCCAATTGTAAGACTGAGTGGCTGAAGAAGAAAAAAAAAATGCAGAAATTATTAGCTTTGTTTAACCTCAAAGGAGTCTTTCATGGATGAAAATGGCTTTGGATTTCAGCAGTATTTAATGAGAGCTTAGTTCTCCTTTCGTGAAAAGTCTTCAAAAGCAAGCGCAATATTTATTTCGTCTTTAAAAGGAGATGCTCATTGTGACTGTGAATCTGATCTATTGTCTTCTAGCTCGCTGGGACTAGCCAAAGCAGCTCTGGAAGCCATCAATGGATTCAACTTGTTTGGAAATCAGGTACTGCTGACATCCTTTGGCTAATAATGGGTTTATTCACACAGAAATCTGAATTCTGTCATCATTTACTCACCATAATGTCATATGAAACCTCTATGATTTTCTTTCTTCTGTGGAACCTAACAGGGGATATTAAGCAGATTGTCTAAACTGATTCATTTCATCAAAATTCATTTTTCATCAAAACTGACAAATGATAATCAAGAACTATAAAAAAAGAAAAAAGAAAAAAAGAAAAAAAAGATAATAAAGTCTACCCAATCGTGGAAATTTCATTTTTGGATGAACCCCCTCTTTAATCACTGGATTATTCATGTTTTTTGAGGAACTGTGTTTAATGTTCATAAAAGGAAGATTTTAGTAGTTCAGAACTGCTGAAGGAAACAATGTACCAACATCTCTCTTCATCTTTGTAATAAATAAATGTGTCTGCTCCTGCACATAAATGCATCTGAGGTAAGAGGGAAACAAAACAAAGTGATCAAGATGATTGGGTTAGATTGTGTTTGAGCTATCCGTTTTGTCAGATTTCCAACTTTGATGGATGGTGAATACTTCTATCTGGTTTTGGTGCTCTTTTCTTTTTGGAGCGGTCATTAGTGGGATTAATTTGTTTTGGTGTTGAGGGAAAATCAAGATGGCAGTGGGGCACATCCATTATATTTGGTAATGGACTGGAAAAGTGATAACATCCTCAAAGCCCATCCATTTTGGAAGAAGCATCTCACACCCCCACCCCCCTCCATCATCCAAATTTACACACAGAAAAAGGCCCTTTGGATTGCATTGTTAAGTGTATATAGTTGTTAAACTAGGATGTTGGTTTAACAGAAGGATGGACAAGATTTAAAAATATGGTGTAGTTATTTGTAGTTACTGTTCCGTTTTGACCTTTTGCCAAGTTTGCCTATTCCTCCCTAATGTGGCTCTCTGTGTTCTGTCGTTAGCGGGAAACATGGTGCAGTGTATGAAAGGACTTTATGGAAGTGACTGCTGTAGACAGTGTTGTTCTGAATTAATGGAGGACTCAAATGGCTGGCTCTGCCATGTGACTCTCAGTTGGATGGAAGGGGTGCTGTGTCATCACATGGGTTATGTTATTAATGATGGCTCTCACGCTCCATTTCCTCAACTAACTCTCAGCATGGACGGCAGAGCTGACACTTTCATGTGTTTCTTTGGAGCAGGAGCTGTCAGAGCACGGTTATAACAGGATAAAAGCAGGTAGATCTTTCATGCCATATGTTGAGCTACATATTGCTCAGCTTTCAGATTTTTAATTAAAGCCCCATCATTTTGAAACCATTATACAGATTCTCATGGATTTAGATTTAGGGATAGGCAGATTGGTCATCTTGTCATCCAACTACAAACTAGTTTATCTATACAACATTCTGGCTTTAGCTTTGTTAAATGTCTCACAGCATACTAAAATGGCACCATGAAGTTGGTTTTTAGACTGACCCACTTTAATTTTCAGAAAAATATTATATAAATTATAAAAAAGAAGATATTTTTATCCATCCATTGAACGTCTACTCAACCAATATTTTCACCCTTCAAGAAGTATAAAAAAATAGAAAAAATTATCCACATGAACCGAGTGATGAAAAGTATAATTGTTTTTATGCAATAAAATGTTAATGATATACAGTTGTGCTCATAAGTTTACATACCCCTTGAAAAATGTGCAAAATGTAAGTAATTTAAACAAAATAAGAGGGATTATGAAAATGGCACGGTATTTTATATTTAATACTGTCCTGATCCTGAAGCAATTTCACAAGACAAAATAATAACTGAATTTATAAAAATTACTGTATTCAAAAGTTTACATACCCTTAAATCTGATGCATCATTGCCTGGATAATCCATGAGGATCCATGATTTTATATTTTCTGATAGTTGCTCATGCTTCCCTTGTTTGTCCTGAGCAGATGTTCTGCTGTTCTTCCAACTCCTGCTCATTCTTTGGTTTTCCAGCATCTACTGCATATTTGAACCCTTCCAAAAGTGAATATATGATTTTGAGATCCATTTTTTTCACACTGAATACAATTGAGGGACTCAACTACACAACTACTACAAATTATGAAAACATTTAATGATGCTCAAGAAGGCAACACAATGCATTAAGAGCCAGGGATGTAAACTTTTGAACAGGATGATGGTGTATAAATTCTTCTCATTTTGTTTAAAAATCATATTTTCCATTTAGTACTAAACTTCAGAAGCTTCATAAATACTTCCCTGAATTGTCCTCAGTGTTAAAAGACAGATTTCAAAATCATAAAGTCAATTTTGGAAAGGGTTCAAATATGCCGAAGCTGTTGGAAAACCAAAGAATGTTCAGGAGCTGGAGGATTTTTCTGAAGAACAGCAGGCTCAGGAAAAAACAAGGGACTCATGAACAACTATCACAAAATGTAAAAACAGTCATGGATCATCAAGGAAATGACACATAAGATTAACATTCAAGGGTATCTTAACTTTTTTATAAATTCAGTTATTATTTTGCCTTGTGAAGTATATGTCAACATGTTATGTGAAATAGCTTATTCATGACAGTACTAAATAAAAATATTTTCATGATCCCTCTTATTTTTTCTATTATAAACATTATGCACATTCTGAAAGGGGTATGTAAACTTATAAGCACAACTTTGTTTGTGTGTGTGTGTATATGTATATACAGGTCCTTTTAGAGTTAATTCGTTGATTCAGATGATTAGGTTAATAGCTCGTTTAGAGAACCTTTTCATGATATGCTAATTTTTTGAGATAGGAATTTTGGGTTTACATGGGCTGTATGCCAAAATCATCAGTATTAAAACAATAAAAGACCTGAAATATTTCAGTTGGTGTGCAATGAATCTAAAATATATGAAAGTTTAATCATAAATTTTATCATTAAATTATGGAAAATAATGAACTTTTATCACAATATGCTAATTTTTTTAGAAGGACCTGTATATGTGTATATATATATATATATATATATATATATATATATATATATATATATATATATATATATATATATATATATACACTTACTTTCAGTCTTAGATTGACATTGTTTGGTGGCAGATGTTCATGGTTAGCTAAAGTCAGCTCTTATCTCAGTGAGTAGATGATGGAACATTTAGCTGGAGTCTACATATCACTGACACGCCTCCCATTCTCACACTCTTCATATTCATTTACATTACAATACCTCTCAGCATGTAAATTGTTGGTTCAGAAGCTGGTATAAGCATTTCAGTTCTTTGTGAGCTTCTCCAGATGAGCTAAATGTGCCACAAAATGGTGCTTGTTGTATAATCGGGTCTACACAAACAGAAGAAGCGAAATTGAAAGAATGCTCTCAGTTTTAATGGAGAGGTGTGAGGGGAATGCAGAGAAAACAGAAGCCTTAGTTTGTTCTGATTGGATGGCCCTGGGTGGCTAAGAAGCTGCCACTCACTGTGTTTACTTGAAAAAATTAACAAAAAAGCTGCTAAAAGTGTGCATTGTATTTTTTTAAATCAAACACTAATCATATGATACACTTTGAATTTGTTAGCTGTTTTTATATTATCAGTAAATAAAACATGCATTTTTAAAATAAAAAGCATCAAGAAGGTTTAAGTTCTCTAAATGTTATATATATGTATACCATTATTTACATAATTTTATATATGAGGTTCCCATGCGAGTTCTTTTTTCTACTGTGCATATACACACAGCTGATGCATTATTTAAGAGGTCATACGCATAAAGATGTGTGTGTAAATAGCCTATACATATGTGTGTGTGTGTGTCGAAGTTTTTATTATTAAATGTGTGTGGCAGCCGCTGTCTAGGCTGGTGTAGAGTATGCCTCCGAGCTGAGTTAAAATTGTGAATCTCATTTGGGGATGGTGAGGTTAACGGTTTCAAGGTTTTTTCAGGAAATGATGTGGAACTGCTGCTTTGTGACACACCAAAAGCCCAATGTAATCACTAAAATCTAACCATTTTTTTTAAACAAATGCTGCATCAGAGCATCATGATTGTGTGGTTTTGTAGAAAGGTGGGTGGGTTTGATTTTAGGAGACCATGTGCAGGACTGGCCTTTACATTTCTAATTTGGTGCTTTAAAGCAAATCTTATGTTACTCCACAAAAATTTGTTATTAATCACTTACCCCGTGCCATTCCAAACCTGTAAAAGCTTTGTTCGTCTTTGGAACACAATTTAAGATATTTTGGATGAAAACCGGTAGGCTTGAAAATGTCCCATATACTACCAAATAAATAACAGTGTCCAGGTCCAGGAAAGTATGAAAAGCATCATCAGAATCAGTGATTCAACTGTGATGTTATTAAGCGACGAGAGTACTTTTTGTACACAACGAAAACAAAAATAATGACTTTATTCAACAATTCCTCTCCTCTGTGTCTCTCCAAATCAGTGTAGTGCCATTTTGTCAAACCTGTTTGATTTATCAAAATTCTGCTACGCTGATCTGGAATTGTTGAATAAAGTCATTATTTTGTTTTCTTCATGTACAAAAAGTATTGTCGCTTCATAACGTTACGGTTGAACCACTGATGGAAGATGGACTATTCTGATGATGCTTTTAATACTTTCCTGACCTGTACACTGTTATTTATTTGGCAGTCTGTGGGACAGTCTCAAGTCTCCCTGTTTTCATCCAAAAATCAAAAATTGTGTTCAGAAGATGAATGAAGCTTTGACGGGTTTGAAACGACATGGGAGTAAGTGATTAATGACAACATTTTCATTTTCGGGTGGAGTAACCCTTTAATGAAAGTGTGTGTGGGGACCCACTATCACCTGTAACAGACACTGTTGAATTCCACCCATCAAGAGAAGGTGTCAAGATGACTATTACAATGTCTGATTTGTGATGTTTGTTTACCTCTGCCCCGCAGGGATGCTCCTGGTCAGTGATTTTTGTGGATCTGGATGCTCATAACAGAAACAGACAGACTCTGTGCTCTCTCCTGCCGAGGAAGTTCCCATGTGAGTTATTTTACTCACTGTGTATATACAAACTGCTAATCCATTATTAATATAGTCATATTTTTTTTTTACACTTATGTTAGTCTAGTCTTCATGCATAGTTTCTTTTTATGACCCTTGTCCACCTTTGAATTGTACTACTTCTACTCTGTCAATGCATATGTTCCCCTTGCATATCAAATGAGTAAAAATCCTTAGCCATTGCTTTGACTTTGATCTCTCTTTTTATGGATACTTGATTAGAAATGATAGAAATTCACTTTACACTTTATTGCTTAGTTATTGGTCATTATTGAACATTGAAGAAGTTGGTTATGATTCTAAAGGGGAATGGATGTGGGGAGCGTCCCAATCTTCTGAAGCCAGTACGGTTGATGGAGAGGGTGTTTTGAGGGAGAGAGGTATGGTTTAACGTGTTTGCTTGTTTCGTAACTCAGCATATGAACTAGTTTTAGTTTGAAATACATTTTTAAATCTGTTTTCATAGCAAATATGACTTCTATAATCTCTAGAAAAATGTATGACATCCGATGCCCGGGATTTGTCAACTCACAGAATGTTCTTTTCCCTCCCCTCCCAATGTCCATTAACAAAGCATTATTCCCATTCTTCTTTGTGCTGATTTTAATGGAGAACAAAGTAATCTGTGGCAGAATAGGTAAATTATCATGATTAAGCCACATTTAATTTTATTCTTCCTTTGAAAGTTGAGTGAGGTTGTTTGATTCCATGGCTTGAAGTGTATAGGCTTATGGATTGCATGTATTAGAGCCTCTTCAAGAATCTGACTAATGTGTTATTAAAACTGCAGAGGCTAATGTAGAAAAATAGCCCATTCTAAGGAAGAGAGTGGTCACTTAACCCTGGGTTACATCGACATTTCCTGATGGAAAGCAAATTCAATAGAAGAGCAGTGAGTCACTCAATGTCTTTTTCTTATGCGAGTGCTCTTGTCATGTAGAACACAGATTCGGCCCTCTTGCCCTGCATCAGCTACACAGTATTCGCCGTGGATGATGATGCTCTATTCCCAGACTCTGGACAAGATAGTCTGAAAGCTGAAGGGCAAGTATGGTTTCTTATGGGACGGCTATAGAACAGCCAATGAGGACAAAAACCGAAGGCACTACAAACCTGCCGAGATGAAGGTGAGTCTGGTTCGCATATTTGAAATGAAAGAAGGTGGGGAGAAATAAATTCAGTGAAAAGGAAAATGAAAAGAGCCCTTTCCCCATATTTAGGATGAGTTATGACTAGCCTCAGGTTTAGCCCTTTTATTTCAGAAAGAGAGATTTTGCTATAAAGGTTAGTGACAGATCTAACAAATGGCATTCAGGCATTTTTATACACATCTTTTAATCTGGTGCAGATTTGCTTATTTTTCCATCCTTCAGGAGAATGCGAGGGCTGTGGGTAAATCCCATTTGATTGGGTTGAACTGCGAGGATATTAACTCCAGAATTAGCCTGGGAACATGCTGCGTCTGACTCTAAAAATCTGAAAGATGGAGATTTAACCCGAAGCAAATCATCACATCAGCTGCCGCAGATGACCTCCCACAATAAACAAGCCCACAAGTAGAGGGAAATGAGAAGGAAAAGAAGGAAAGGGCCAGATGCTCCATCAATACATCTACCTGATCACTTCATCCACTCTTAAAGAGATAGTTTATGAAAAAATGAAAATTCTGTCATTAATGCTCAAAAATTGTTGTTCCAAAACTGTAAGACCTTTGTTCATCTTTAGAACACAAATTAGGATATTTTTGATGGAATCAGAGAGCTTTCTGACCCTGCATAGACCGCAACACAACTGACTCTTTCAAGATCCACAAAGGTAGTAAAGACATCATTAAAATAGGCCATAGGGGCTTTCGCACTGGAGGAACCTTTTCATAGTTCATAGAACTATTGGCAGAATTACCTCGCTTTTTGGAGTGTCCGCACCGAATGAACTAGGAATGCTTTTAGTTCTAGGAACTCCATTTGGGGGAACTAAATTAGCTCATACTTTAGAGTAGGGTCTAAAACAGTTTTATAGGAATTATCAGTCACCTAAGTGTACACTGATTTGCCAAACACATACGAAACACCGGCTACCTGGCATTTAAAAAAGCCATGTAACATATTAGCATGGAAATCAGCTATAACAGCATTTACTCATTGTCTGCAGTGTTGTGTTCTTTCCTCAACCTTGAAGATATGTAACACTGCAAATTGTCATAGAAAACTTAGTCTCTGCGTATAACTAGGTTTCTAGAACTACGCTGTGCTGAAGACCCTCATGTGACATCAGTGATTCAAAGAGAATATTTTTGTGCACAAAGAAAACAAAAATAACAACTTTATTTAACAATTCTTCTTTTCTGTGTTAGCATCTGCTGCCATTCACGAGAGTCCCACAACCCATTCCTCTACTCTTTAACAAGGTGCAGCACATGTGTGTTCTACGTCAGCAATGGCGGCAGATATCGACAGTTACAGTTGAGCCACTGATGTCACATGGACTATTTTAATGATGTCCTTACTATGTTTCTGGGCCTGGGGATGGTTCAGTTGTATTGCTGTCTATGGAGGATCAGAATTTCATCAGGATTTCATCAGAAATATCTCAATTTGTGTTCTGAAGATGAACAAAGGTCTTACAGTTTTGCAACGACATGAGGGTGAGTAATTAAAGACAGAATTTAACCAAAACTATCCCTTTAACACATTATTACAACATGTTTTAGACATCATGTGTTTTTTGATACGGTGGCAGTACCAACTTATTATTTTATGTACACCATAGAAAGATCATATTATACCAATCAATAGTTTGGGGCCAGTATATATTTTTTATTATTAAATTAAATATAATTAAATGAATAATTTTATTCAGCGAGGGCATATTAAACATTTACATTAAATTATGTATTTATTATTGATATTAATTTAATTTGATTTATTGTAAGCACTGTTCATTTTAACTTTCAGTTGATAAAATAATCCCATTGAAATGTACTATGGTTTTCACAAAAATATTAAGCTACTGTTTTCAATTTTGAGCACAAAATCAACATATTTGAATGATTTTGGAAGAATCATGTTATACTTAAGACTCGAGTAAAGGCTGCTGATAATTCAGCTTTAATATGTTAAAGACTGTTTTTACTTATTTTTGATAAAGTTAGCCTTGGCAAGAAGATACTTTAAACAGTTTTTAAGCGTAAGTGTAACCCCATATTTAAAAACTGTTGTGTCACACCGTACAGATCTCAAACTTTTGAATTGTGTTGTTCTTTTAGGTAGAATAGTGGTAGATATAGTCTCAGGTTTCCTGGACTTAGCTGATAATCTCCCAGCCTGGACAGCTATGATGTGTTCAAAACTGCTTTAAAACAAACTGGACAGGGCTGGTACCATGTTTCAGACACTGTATTTTTTTGTTTGTGCAGGATTGTTTTTTTCATAGGTAAATAGTCCATGTAATATAATTTTTTTATTTTATTTTATTTAAGATACATAAAATCACTGTATTATGAATTATGCTCTTTATGTCTTCGTGTTATCAGCCTGTCAGGCTCAGACAAATACAAAGCTCTTCTGCGTGGTTGGAGTTTCCATTCTGTTGAACCCATAACTAAGTTACGATGGCAGAGGATTTCAAGCCTGAATGTATCATAGTGGCTGAATGTCCTCTGGTGAATGATATAGTCTCACTAAGTAATTGTGGTAAGTGAAGCTAAAGACCCTTGAGACTCCTTCTGTTTACTGTGAGTAGGCCTCAATGTCTGCTCTTTTCCGCCCAGGAGACATTTATTTAATATGTCTGTCTCATAGAACCCCCCTCCATCTCCTGTATCTGACTATACATCTCTCTCTCTCACTCTCTCTCTCTCTCTGGGTGGTTATAGAAACTGATATTGAGGAGATAAAAGAACAAACAGTGTACTTTATTTTTAGTCTTTCAGAGTTTGATGTAAGCCTGTTGGTGCAACTGTTGTTAAGAAACCACTTATAGTATGAAAAATGGTCCTTTGCATCAAATTATTTTCCGCTGCCTGTTAGTTAGAGAGTAGATTAATTTAGTTATTTCCGCTCAGTTTTAGAAGCTCGCTATATGAATACCCCTATTTTTGTCCTGGAACAGTTTATGTGTGATATGCCAATGATGCGAGACCAGTCCAATTAACAGCCTTTATTTCATTACATCCTAATCTCTCGCTCTTATCTCCTAATGCCACGGCGATTGTCTTCCGAGATTGCTAACGGAGATAGGGAAGTCTTAATTACATTTGGGAAAGGTTGAAAGACATTTTGTTCCCTGTCAGCCATCAAAGTGTGCTTTAGATTTTGTACCTCTTAAGCAGCTCACAAGATTTCTTTTTTCTGAAGACAGATAATTTGAATCGAGGTTGTCTTATAATTGGCAGCGATGAAAAGAGGATCACAGAATTGTATTACGAATGTTTCATGTCATAAATAAGGAGAATATTGTGAATGCATGAGCTTAGAAGCTTTGTAAGTTTTAATTGCAGCTTGGAAAGTGGGTTGCTAAAAGTGGTATGATTGCATGCAATAAACACCAGATCAGAATTCACCGTGAGCCCAAACACAAAACTGTTTGTGTTAATCTCTATTCATTTGGTTAGTTATATGTTTCTGATGGATTACTCCCTTAATAAACTCGATCTGCCCACACATGTGCATATGTAGCCCTAATTTCAAATTCCTTTTTGAAAAGAAATGCTGTTTTCTAGAGCGTCTGTAGGCACTTAAATGTTGACTTATACTTTTAAATGAATGTGATAAAACAAGCGGCAGTCATATAATTTTAATTAATCATTGCTTTTTCACCCTCACAAACCATCTCTGCATCTGAGTTGATTTTAATTTCAAACCCAAGTGATTCATGGCCCAGCTCTAGGGAAAGAGAGACGGAGCACTATGGCTTTTTAATGGAGTTTCTGCTTGACTGCTATACTTTACTTCAACATAATTGTTTTCTGTTTTCCTGAACTGTCGTGAGTGGAAAACAGAGGTTGTCTGGCATTTCCTCTCAATGATTTGGAGGGCTTCCATTTTATGTATGTGCATTTTGCTTTAGGTAACATATTGCTGTAAGTCAGTCAAAGTACAAGTTGCATTGCACTCAAAATGTACTAACCATTTGAACATGTCGTTTTTTTGCTAATTTCATTCTAACAACCCTACTGCAAATCACACAGGTAGACAGAGACTCATATATATATATATATATATATATATATATATATATATATATATATATTTTTTTTTTTTTTTTTTTTTTCCTTGTTCAGGAAATGACACACTTGAACCATAATGATGTTGTGGAATCATTACATGATGCTTGTATAATGACTTCTCATGTATTCAGTTCCTTATTCTCTGCCCTGTGATGTTTTTCAGCTCTTTGATGGGATCGAGTGCGAGTTTCCTTTGTTTTTCATCTATGTGATTATTGATGGTAAGATTCATGAATCAAATGTAATGTAATGTAAAATAATATAATATATAATTTTATGCACATAAAAGCACTGCTTATGTGTTTGCGCTGTAAAAACACTGTATTCTGTTTAATTTACAGTAAAAATTGGCAGCTGTTTTTACCAGAAATTGCATGTTGGTGCCTTTATATTTTGCGTCTTATAAATGTATAGTTCTTTAAGTAATGAAGTGCTAATGTACCAGTTTTCTTGAAGTACCAAAAATTTGCTTTTTACCAAAAATATACTGTTAACCACCAAAATTATTAAGAAAAATAGGACACAACAAATCTATTTTTGTAAAATATACAGTGGTGTCCAAAATGATTAGAACACAAGTATGTTCACCAGCTAAAAAATGGTTTTAATTCATTTATTTCTATTTTTTGTTGTAGTGTGTCCGTAGGAAATATCAGTTTACTTTTCCTAACATTCATTTTGCCATTTATTGTAATAATCCAGTGAGATTTTTGTTTGCACAAAGAGTCTGACAACAGCCAGTGCTCCATACAGAGATCTGCTAGAAAAGCAAAATAAAAGACAGCGAAAGATAGAAATATACTGACAGCTAACCATTTTTAGCTGGTGCTAACAAAAGGTTTTACTGTAGCAATTTGCAAGGTTTCTTTTTTGTTCAAAATGCATACATTGTTGCATATGCTGAGCTTGTTAAATCTGCGTATGGACTACTTGTTTAAATCTCCCTCCTCTAAACTTTGTTGTCTGATGGATGGGGACATAGTGTTCTATAATTTCCCTTTTGTTGACCTTTTGTCCAGGTGTGTTTAGGGGAAATCCTGCTCAAGTTAAAGAGTTCCAGGAACTGCTAGAAGCTGTCATCTTCCTGTCCTTTGAGGGTAACTTGCGGAAACGCACATGCATACACATGTTTTTTTTTTTTTTCTTTGGACAAACTGCTAAAGCTTGTCATGTGTGATATCCTCCAGCCCCTGCCAATGACTGTTATTTTCCCATTACTCTTTATTAGAGTGGTCCTTTCGTATTCATCTCTCCCGGGCTGCGTGATTTTCTCAGACGTGTCTCAGTCAAGTGCACAACAGAGGAGATGCTCATTATTTTATCAGACCAGAACTCCGGCGATTCCCCACAGGCAGACAAAACACACAGTCTGACGGTCTTTCAGACCACAACTCTTTAGAAGTATTACAATAAGCAACTTAATAACTAGTTCGACTCTTTTAATTTGCTTCCAGTGAGCCTCACCAATACAGATGAGCTCTCTGCTTAGTTGACTAAATTGTGGTTGATAGAGAAAAGGTGAATTTGGGGCTAGGCTGGATTCTGCTGACAGTCTGAATGCTGCTTTAACTGCAGGGTTTTCTATCTCTTCATTTTTACATATTTAATAAATACATATTCATCTAAATTACAGCTCTGACATCCAACAACATGAATACCAGTAACATTCACACAAGCAAGTTGTACTGCTTTTAAACTAGTGCTGTGCGATATATATATATATATAAATATATATATATATATATATATATATATATATATATATATATATATATATATATTATTGCAAAAATGAATTACTTACCCTAATGTTGTTATTCACAATGAATGCATTTCTGACTGTAAAGCATGTCTGTGTGCGTCAAAATCGTAATTAAAACCCAAATCGCAAAATTCATTAAAAAAAAAATCGCATTTTTGGGTGAACTATCCCTCCAATATATATATATATATATATATATATATATATATATATATATATATATATATATATATATATATATATATATATATATATATATATATATATATATATATATATATATATATTTTTTTTTATTTATATTTTTTTATTAATTTTAATAATTTTAATAATTTTAATAATTTTAATAATTTTTTTCTTTTTTTTAAGAAAATAAATCTGACCCAATACTTTTGAACTATGGTATATATTATTTTAGCATGGCTTGGGACATTGTAGTCACTAGCAGCATCCAACTCCATATCACAGAACCGTCTCATGTAAATACACAAAACACACTGGGACTCTCTAAATGTTGTCTAAATTGATTTTCCACAGGCCACGCTGTTATTTCCAAGTATCACTATGCGCCGGCAGACTTTGTAGAGGCTGAACAGAAGAATCATGGCAGCCAGAAGCGCTTCCCTAGAAACTCAGGGCATGATGGGATGCGTTCCTCGGGGGAAAGGCCCTCTATAACATCGCTAAGCTGCTGGGTGAGTTTCAGATCCATCCAGAGCCCAGGGGTCAGAACTCTTTCACAGACACACAGTGAAAGAGTTTACATAGATTTTCTTTTATTTATTCATGCAGTGACTTTTTTGCCATTCGCTCACATTTCTCAAAAGGAAAGAGACCTAGAGCCACTGCGGTCTCACTGAGAGCAGTCGACGCAATGGTTTACAAACTACACTAAATAATGGGATCGTATTAATGTAGGGTCAACAAATGTGTTTTATGAATCACAGTTGTTGTGTGAGAAATTGTTATCATCGTTTAGTTTCCTTCACTTCCTTTTAAACAGGTAGATCTTCTTTATTCTTTGGAGTCCTAAAGGTGATATTTTTCAAACTACTTTTTTTCTCTCTCTCCACACAGTGAATGTGGGGGCTGGTGTTTCAAAAAGGGCAAGCAAAAAAAAAAAAAAAAAAACTAAAAAAGCAATCCATGTGACTTGTACACTATTTTTTATAAGTCTTCTGAAGCCATTTTCATGAGGAACAGATAGAAAATGGAAGTCATTATTCATTAATCGTATCCTCCGCTGTATCTTTTGACTGATCGTGCTACATTAAGCTTGATTTTCAGCTTAATAACTATCCTTATTAAGTATTAACAGGATTTTCCCCACAAAATATTGTTTTTCAGCAATGTTATTACCAAGTTGCACACCCAGAATGATTCATATTGTAGACAGTGATTCATGTGTATGCACTGCAGTAAAATCCAGACCAGCAGAGACATTAGTAATCAGTGGATGGGGCTTTTTCAAATTGAAAGTCTTGTCTGGGTTAAAAATTCAGAGATTTTGTTTGAAGCTCATGTGAACTGAACAGTAATTTTGTTCTGTGTTTGCTGTTCAGTGGATGGTTTGATCAGCCCAAAAGACATTGACCCCATCCATCGCTATGTGCCACGACAGGATCAGAGGAGCGTCAGCAAGTGAAACTCCAATCAGGTCAGCAGCATCACGTATCCCGTCTAGGCGACTACACGAATACTAAGATGTATCCTGTAAACACACATGTGAATGGTCTGTGTGTTTAATCTCTCTCCAAGCTTCATGCATAATTTGTCGCAGGCTTTAGGAGAAGCCTTGATACATCTCTGTATCAATCCCTTACAACTGCCTTGTTTTGCACATCCATTCCTAGCGGATCTGTTATTGCTGAGACAGACCACAGTGCTCTTGATAAGAAAAGCCTACGGACACCTGCTGTTTCATAGCTAGCACAGAGCTCCCTCATCTGTCCCCATAGACAGTCTGCAGTATCACTTTAATACAGCATCTGCTCATTACAGTGTTTGAGTTGTGACAAAGTGTGAAAGGGGTTGAAAAATGCACATGGATATTCATATGGATAACTTTTTCATCACTGTAGCCTGTCTAGTAAAGTCATGAAATTAAAACTTTATTAAAACACAACCCTGCTGCTAGAACTGGAGATCACTGAGTATGCACTGTCATTCAAAAGTTTCATAACTTTTATACCGCAAGGATATTAAATTGAGCAAATGTGACAGTAATGAGATTTATTATAATAGATGATTTCTATTTCAAATTAATACTGTCCTCTTGAACTTACTATTTATTAAAGAGTCTTCAAACGTGTCATGGTTTCCATACACAAATTATGAAGTACAACTGTTTTTAACATTGATAATAGTAATAAATGTCTTATGAGCACTAAATCAGAATATTAGAATGATTTCTGTAGAAGACTGGACTAATGGTTAATTGCATAAATCATATTTTCCAATAGTTTTAACATTCTATTAAAATATATTAAAAATGTTGTTCTTTTTTCTTTAAAAAAAAAAAAAACTAACCTTTTGAATGGTAGCGTATTAACTACTATTATATAATTTCACTGTTTAAATGTGAAATTGTTCTCTAAATACCTCACTGGTTTTTTTTCCATGTCTGTTAGATTTGTGATTTCATGTGTCTATAGTTGTTAGGAGATGCTTGTGGATCTTGTTACAATGGAGTGTCTATCATAGACTTTATACATTAGAATAGTGCATGCTACCAAATTAATTTTTTATACAAACATGTAAGGATGTGGGGAGCTATCAGAAATGTCACTTCCTGTCAAGAACTCTGACTCTAGATGTGAGACTTCTATTGTGGCAAGCATTATGACTCATGCATGCAATAAAAGCTAACAAAGAGGTTGAGATTAATGCTGAACGAGCTTCAAGGGGGGGTGAAATGCTCGTTTTCACTCAATATCCTGTTAATCTTGAGTACATATAGAGTAGTACTGCATCCTTCATAAATCCAAAAAGTCTTTAGTTTTACTATATTCATAAAAGAAAGATAGTCTGTACCGATTTTTCCCGGAAAAACACGACCGGCTGGAGGCGTGACGTGTGGGCGGAGCTAAAGAATCCCGAGCGCGAATAGGCTTTTGCACTAACAAGGAGGCAGAGATATTTGAAGCAGTTTTACTCACCGCCTGCGGTTCCAACACACGATCGTGACCCTTTTTCCTTGGGATTGCATCATCCTTAAGAAATAAACGATACGCAAATGCGTCGTCAAACTGGGCCTTGTGAACAAGCATCTTCGAAATGCAGGGAACAAACAAAAACACTTGCACAACTCCGTTGATGCTCTGTAAAAACTCTATCCACTGGTCCCTTAATGCTGTTTTTTTTGGTAATCTGTGCAGGGTTGTCTTGCCCTGGCAACCAAAAACACACTTCTTTTGTGACTTTTCGCGATGCTCTCACTCTGATCAGGCTGTGCTCAGCCTCTCTCTGCTCTGCTATACGGGAGCGCGCGCTCTTCCGGCAAACGTGCCCTCAGGACCCATACAAGGAAATTCCGCTCCATCTAACGTCACACAGAGCCATACTCGAAAAAAACTTTCCGAAACTTGTGACAAACTTTCCTTGAAACGTACAACTTAATTTTTGAAACTTTGTCCATGTTTAGCATGGGAATCCAACTCTTTAACAGTGTAAAAAACTATGCATGAAACAGCATTTCACCCCCCCTTTCAATATTGCATGCATGAGTCATGTTTAAATATGATTTAATATATGTATATATTCTTTGTATATATATGTATATATATACATATATATACACATACACATACACACACAGTATAATAAACAGCAGGTTATTGGTAACAAACAGATATATTTGCTTAAATATCTGTTATTTTTTTTCACATAAATAAGCTATTTCTTGTAAATGTGCAAGCTTTCCGATTCACTAGCCACTATAGGTAAACAATTTAGAAAATACCAATGTGCATATGCAGAAAACCAAGTCTGAATAGGATTATAATATTTCAATTAAAATTCAATGACAACAAATACCAGTTTGCAACATTAAGCAGCTTAATTGACCTAAAACGGGCTGCACACTTACACTCACTGGCCACTTTATTAGGTACACTTGCTAGTACCGGGTTGCATCCCCTTTTGCCTTCAGAACTGCCTTAATTCTTTGTGGCATAGATTCAACAAGGTGTTGGAAACATTTGTCAGAGACTGTGGTCCATATTGACATGATAGCATCATGCAGTTGCTGCAGATTTGCCGGCTGCATATACTTGATGCAAATCTCCCGTTCCACCACATCCCAAAGGTGCGTTTATTGGATTGAGATCTGACGACTGTGGGGGCCATTTGAGTAAAGTGAACTCATTGTCATGTTCAAGAAACCAGTCTGAGATGATTTGAGCTTTGTGACATGGTGCATTATCCTGCTGGAAGTAGTCATCAGAAGATGGGTACACTGTAGTCATAAAGGGATGGACATGGCCAGCAACAACACTCAGGTAGGCTGTGGCTTTTAAACGATGCTCAGTTGGTACTGAGGGGCCCAAAGTGTGCCAAGAAAATATCCCCCACACCACTACACCACCACCTTGAACCATTGAGACAATCCAGGATGCATCCATGGTTTCATGTTCTTAACACCAAATTCTGCCCCTACCATCTGAATGTCGCAGCAGAAATCTAGACTCATCAGACCAGGCAACATTTTTCCAATCTTCTGTTGTCCAATTTTGGGGAGCCTTTGTGAATTGTAGCCTCCGTTTCCTGTTCTTAGCTGACAGCAGCGGCACCCGGAGTGGTCTTCTGCTGCTGTAGCCCATCTGCTTCAGGGTTTGACGTCTTGTGCATTCAGAGATCGTATTCTGCATAACCTTGGATGTAACGAGTGGTTATTTGAGTTACTGTTGCTTTTCTTTCATCTTGAATCCAGTCTGCCCATTCTCCTCTGACCTCTGACATCAGCAAGGCATTTTTGTCCACACAGCTGCTGCTCACTGGATATTTTCTCTTTTTTGGACCATTCTCTGTAAACCCTAGAGATGGTTGTGCGTGAAAATCCAAGTAGATCAACAGTTTTTGAAATACCAACAATTTAAAATAAATGTTGCACAAATGTATTTTACAGTGTCAGCCAGTAACATTGAGCGTAAGAGAATATGGCATTTCTCAAAAAACACCCACAAACTTTTGACTGGTAAAGTAAATAATGAACTATGATATATTAATCTTTGTGAATTATGAGATAACACTCCCTGTCCTCTGACAATGCAGTCTGCTAATCTTAATCGTATTGATTAATCTCTCTGAAATTATGCCTGAAAATGGATTTCAAATATGCTTGGC